>NC_053027.1:142604337-142632744 GCF_003073215.2 Triticum urartu | reverse complement strand
CTTGTTCAAACATGCATGAAAATGCCATATTCAGATTCTTTGGATTTTTCTGATCATTTTTCATATATAAATTATTTCATTTGGAGCTATAGATTATTTTCTATGATTTTCTGAAGTTTATACTATTTTCTGGAATTTTCTGAATTATTTTTAACCCAGAAATGACTTATTGCATCAGCAATGCGTCAGGGTGATGTCAGCAGGGTCAACAGGGCTACCCGGGTCAAACCTGACCGGTGGGACCCGTAGGTCAGTGACACAGCGCTGGCTAGAGTCACAAACATGTGGGGTCGGGTCAACGGCCACATCAGCATAGTCAAAACTGATATGTGGGCCCACTAGAATTAGATTAAACTTAATCTTATTTAGTTAGCCGGTCAGTTAGGCGGTGGGGCCCGGATGTCTGTTTCACTGGAGGTTAATTAGAGGCACGATTAGACGCTAATGACGGCCACGTCGGCAGTCGCCGGAGCCTTGCCGGCGGCGACCAAAACAATGGCGGCTCGGCTCGGATTTGAGCTACGAGTGGTGGTTTGGCGAGCTAAGGGCACCGCGGAGTAGCTCTTGCTCATCCGCATCCAAAGGACCGTACGAGAGGCCGTAGGGTGGCTGGGAGCAGCGCCGGCGGCGAGCAAGGCGGCGGCCGGAGTTCGGCGTCGGTGAGGACGACGCTGCGGTGCACAGGAGAAGGAGCTGGTGCGTGCGTTCGGCTCCTGAGAGCACGGTGAGAACGGCGACATGCTCAAAAGCGGGTGGAGGTAGCTCTGGCCGCGGCAGCGACATGGCACGGCGGCGGCGAGGTTCGGGCACGGCGGTGAAGCTAGCTAGGGCGCAAAAGCAGAGAGAGGAGAGAGGGGGAAGACGCAGTAGCTCACAGGGAGGACGGGGGGAGGGTCAGCGTGCTCGAGGAAGTCTTGACGGCGTCGGAATCCCGGTTGCGATCTCCCGTGGCCGAGGAAGAAGATGAGGTCGAGGACGACGCGTCGGGGCTCTTCCGGTTGCCTGAGTCGACGGAGAGGGCTACGGCGATGATTCGGAGCTCCTAGACTGCTCAAGGGGAGGAGGGAGAGGCGATTGCTGCGGTGGTCCACGGCGGCGCTCTCGGGCGCGCTCAGAAGAGGAAGCACAGGAGGGGAAAGAGGTTGATAGAGAGCAGAGAGCGAGGGGAGAGACAGAGGGGGCTGTGGGGCGTCTCCAGACGCGTCGGGGGCGCCTCGGTGGCAAGCAGGAGGTGGCCAGGGCGGCGTCGTCGCTCGCCACCTAGCTGCTTCGGGACGAGGGGAGGAAGATGACAGAGTGGAGGAGGTGGGCTAGGCCGGCCAGCTCAGATGGGCCGCTAGGTGGGTTAGAGCGCCAGGTAAGTTGTGTTCTGTTTTATTTTCCTTCTGTTTTTTGTTTTATTTAATCTCTTTTGCCACTGTTTTCAAATAAAACAAATCCAAAACCAGTGACAAAAATCCCCTAAATATTTATATGTTGCACAGTGGAGTTATCCAAAAGCACATAAACTCATTCAGAGTTATTTGAAATTATATTCCATATGTTAAGAATATAATTCCAAATCCAAATCCAAATAAAAGAGACCAATATTATAGTTCTTGGAAGATGTTCCAACCAACATATATGCCTGAGATTCAGATCTGGTTGGTGTCAGGATATTCCAGACTCATCAGGTCTAGAGAGAAAAATGAAAGTTTGCAACACAAGTCGACGAGATGACGTTGCAGGATTCTTGGGAAATGGACTACGGTAGCAAGCTCCAAAACATGAGTTGGTTCTGCTACTCACATGTGAACACGCTGTCCCAGACAACATGACCACATAGTAGTCTTATAAATAAATACTACTGAGTTCAGGTGGGGAACCATCATCGAGGATATCGAAGTCTTCTGCATTACCATGGATTAGCACTTAACTCCTTCTCCTAGAACAAATCAGTCAGTGGCTTGGTGTGCTAGGCACACATATGGACTGGAGGTAGTGAGCCTATCAAACCATAGGATACTTCGCACATGCATGACTAACTTGGGATGATTCCAAAGGAAGCAGAACAAGCTTTCTCGAATCCACGGCGGCAACTTTCACCAAATGCACATGAATCAGAGGTAGTCACTTCTTTCATCCAAACATATGCTTCATGAGCTAGCATGAAGAAATGCTTTCAAAGTTTCCAACGCTAACTTAGATGTTCAACATGAATCATGGACAAGATGAAAATGTTGTCAATGGGCTCAACAAACAACCATCCAGGCTTCCATATAGATGGAATTCCACAATTAAGTGAACACGGTGATAGCATTGGTCAGACCAAAGGATGTAATGGTGTATGCCCGAGGAATCAACCTCGAGTAGGACAACATTACGAACATCGTTGGTTCTGATTTGATTTGAGGATAGCCCACACTCAAATCAAGGTTTGGACAAGACAATAGATCCAATAACTGATCATGAGGACCAATCAATGAAGATATCTTCTTTCTTCAACACACACACACACAAAAGATATCCCTTAACACGAACTAAGCAAGATAAGCTTTTATCTTCCAACTCTCCAAGTTATTGTTTAGCTTAACCGACTAGCTCAGGGGTATCCAACACGGATCCTCGGAGAAGGATTGGTTACAAGAAACCAACTTGATCACGAGCTCAACATAGCGGTCAGGGGACAACCTGGAAATACTTCCGAGAAGATATTCGGAAAATCACGAACCACCGGCATGTTACTAAGCTCGAGATCAATCTTTCTCTTCAGGGCAAGACGATATGATCAAGGGAGCGAGGGATTGACAAAATCTAAACTCATTGATCGAGGAGTGCACCAGGAAAATGGACTAGGTAGCACAATCTATCTTAGAATTACGATTCAATAACCAACACACTTAGAATGGGATTATCGTCCATTTACTACCAAGCAACACGGTAGCTAGGAGTATTGATTTCACACATCACAATTCACTTGTCGGTATTCCGGTGGCAACAACACGACACCGAGGAATGAATAAGGATGGCGAGAAGTATCACTGCATCAAGAATTCATAAAAGGTTGTGCAATATCCATGACATTCTTGACAAAAAGACGGTAATACTCTAAGGTAGAACAGAACAAAAGCTGGTTTGGCATTTGATCTGTGGAATACAACTACTTTGACCCAATCCTAGATATGGATGAGGTTCTGGAGTTTATTTCTTCTATTCCTTCTGAAATAGAATGGCTCGACGGACCACAAGAATAATAGGCACCGGTGAACGAATGCTCACATACTCTTGACTATCAATTGATAGATGAAGGTCGGAATATAACTGAAGGGGACAACTCAAAGGAACACATAACTTTCTAAGTTGTGGATGCATAGATTAGTATGTCGAACGAGTTCAACATATTTCTTCCGGATAACCCATGCAGAAAGGTAGAACTGGCAGAATCACAATTATGAATGGAGAACTCCTCAGGAGTACTCTAATGGTGATCTTTTGGTTCAAAGAACTTCTGCCTTAATGGTTCATGGTATTTGGAAGAAGGAAATACCACAGACCTCGAGGACTATCGCAAGGTTACTAATATCCTAAAGGAGCTAACAAACACTATCAACATGAAGTAAGTAGGGTGAGTTTTGGGCTCAGAAACCCAGGAGTAGAATATCTACTACTAAATGGCATCATGGGATGCTTTCGAGAATAATGGCCAGAATCATCACACCGGGAATACAAAGCATTGCTAGATTACTAGGTGCTAATGGCCAGAATCATCACACCGGGAATACAAAGCATTGCTAGATTACTAGGTGACTCTCTAAGACACCTAGGGTCATAATAATAGCTCCACCATATATGTCGAGGCAACAGAGTACCTCAACTCACTAGCTAGTGTGCTTATTCTGACCAAAAGGACATCGGGAACGGAGGAAGGATTTGCAAATGCATTAGATTATTTAGAAACCTAGAATGACTCGGACAGCATAACGACTGTAAATGCTCGAAAAGATTTGAGACATCCTGCAAAAATGGTGGCATAACCACTCAACATCGCAATATCAAGGTTCTGAGGCGATCTATGAACATATGGAAGTAGTAGGAATTGAACTAAGGTTTGAACTCAACAATCCTAGGCAACTACGGTTTAGTAACACATCATCCTGAGAGATAGAAGAGAATCCTAGTTCTTAACCTCGTAGAAAAGATAAGATGACTCAGATCAGAAGGTCATGAGGATAAGGAGTAAAAAGAGCCTTACGTTCCTTCCCACAATCAATTCCCTTATATAACTAAAGCATTTCTAGACTCAACTTCGACCAGTTTGGCTTGGTAATCCTACAGGCAGTCAGGCTCTGATACCAAAGCTGTCAGGACCCCGATTCTAAGTCACACCAATCTAGCCTGTAACACCTCATATCACTTTCCGGCCTCACGCATGATATTCCCACGGGTGTCGCCTTACCATGGCCCGGGACCGTTTGCGTCTTTTGGCTCACGTATATGATAGTGTCGCTAGCATCCATATGACAGAAAACCCGGGCCAACATTACTAGTCGTGAACCCAAAGTGGCACTAACTTACGGGAACAGGCATACATGAATCAACATCGAGCATGTCGGTCAGCAGCGTGTGAATCCGGGCTGTAGCACTGGGCTAACAGGACTCCGGGAACCCGGGCTGTAGCAGGCTAGGCAGGACTCCGGATGTCACCGCGTGACATTTCCCCAAAGGGACAGACACAGGAACGAAGTGAATCACATGCCGGCCGGTCAAGTGTTCCGGAGCAGTAGTGCTGGGCTAGCAGGACTCCGGTGAACCGGGCTGTAGCGGACTACTATGGCTCATGGAAGCACAAGACTACATTTCCCCATAAGAGAGGCTACCAAGGCTAAACAACTAGGTTGATGGATCCCACACATACCAAGCATTCCAATCATACACACAATATGCTCAATATGTGCAATACAACATGGCATCACAACAAGACTCTATGACTCGGAATATTTATTCATTAGGCCCCGAAGAGCCAGATAATACAAACATGGGTCTCATGACCCAACATTCAGAGCATACAGGTCAAAGCACATGCGAAAGCTTAACATGTCTGAGTACAGACATCTACAAATGAAAAAGGCTGAGAAGCCTGACTATCTACCAGATCCTGCAGAGGGCACAAGATCGTAGCTGAGGTAACAAGCTAAACGTCGAAGTCCACGTGGAACTACTAGCGAGACTGAAATCTCTCTGCAAAACATAAATTAAGCAAACGTGAGTACAAATGTACTCAGCAAGACTTACATCAGAACTAGCTACATATGCATCAGTATCAACAAAGGGGGTGGTGGAGTTTGACTGCAGCAAGCCAGCTTTGACTCAGTGGCTAACCTAAACTATGACTGCAAGTAACTCTTTTGAGGTGGCGCACATGAGTCCACATATTCACCATATCAATACACCACTATGGATCCGCTCCCGTCTCCCTACGAGAACGCCATCCATAGCACTCACGCTTATCTTGCGCATTTTAGAGTATCCACTTT
The DNA here is from genome assembly GCF_003073215.2 of Triticum urartu. Classification (NCBI taxonomy): domain Eukaryota; kingdom Viridiplantae; phylum Streptophyta; class Magnoliopsida; order Poales; family Poaceae; genus Triticum; species Triticum urartu. Next base: position 142,627,231 of record NC_053027.1, on the reverse strand, counting down.
CACTTGTCTATGAACTATGCAAGGGGTCCAAGTTTCCATATCCGAGGAATCTGGCTATTCGAATAGATAATGATAACCCTGCAGGGGTGTACTTCTTCACACACGCTCTCGCCACTTACCACCATGTACACATCGTGTATCTCGGCAACCTTCAAGCGGAAGCCGGGCGAGGGAGTCGGCCACGACCTGACTAACCAACAAGTCTCTAGTCTAGGTTTATCACCTATTCGGGTTTCATCCGCAAGGAGATCCGGCCGGGGTGTCACTCACGGCCCCAAACGATGTGAGCAGGGTTCCCAAGCCCACCATCCGGGTGCCACTTGGTACACCGTGCCACTGTGCCTAGTCTGTCCCAAGCCCACCTGTACCGGGTGCCACTTGGTAGACTACTAACACTACCTACAAACACCAGAAAATAGTTGCAACTCCTGGACAGAGATCAGGTTGATTAATAAGTCGAGAGGGGCACTTAAGCATTCCAATGCGTGGTAGTAGCTGTTCATGGATCACAAACACAGAACTCAGTTCCTAAGGACGGCTGCGATGAGACAACCCACCATGTACTCCTACATGGCCTCTCACCGCTACCTTTACCAAATCGTGTTCACACACTTAGCTCTCAACGGTAGGACATGTTCACCACATTCCAATTCATCCCCGATGAATCAGACCTGACTCAACTCTAAGCAGTAGCAGGCATGACAAACAAGCATGAATGAGTAGGCACAACAGGGCTCAAACAACTCCTACTCATGCTAGTGGGTTTCATCTATTTACTGTGGCAATGACAGGTCATGCAGAGGAAAGGGTTCAACTACCGCAACATGTAACAGTTGAATCGGTGTTGTCCGAATGCAGTAAAAGAGAGCAGGAGCGAGAGAGTGGGATTGTATCGGAATGAACAAGGGGGTTTTGCTTGCCTGGCACTTCTGAAGATAGTATAACTCTTCATCGGTGTCATCGATCATATCGCCGAAACATACGTCTACTGAGGGGGGAGCAACCACCGGCAAACACAAAAGGAACCACAATCAATGCAATGCACAATCATATGAATGATATGTCATATTAAAGTACTGAATTGACCTAATGAAACAGTTAGTCATGTTCATTGAAGTGGAATTCAAACCTATAGCAAATTCCAACTCCAAAACTAATTACCATTTATTCCATAATCATAATTGTCCTATTCAGTGAGGTTAACTTGTTCAAACATGCATGAAAATTCCATATTCAGATTCTTTGGATTTTTCTGATCATTTTTCATATATAAATTATTTCATTTGGAGTTATAGATTATTTTCTATGATTTTCTAAAGTTTATACTATTTTCTGGAATTTTCTGAATTATTTTTAACCCAAAAATGACTTATTGCATCAGCAATGCGTCAGGGTGATGTCAGCAGGGTCAACAGGGCTACCCAGGTCAAACCTGACCGGTGGGACCCGTAGGTCAGTGACACAGCGCTGGCTAGAGTCACAAACATGTGGGGTCGGGTCAACGGCCACATCAGCATAGTCAAAACTGATATGTGGGCCCACTAGAATTAGATTAAATTTAATCTTATTTAGTTAGCCGGTCAGTTAGGCGGTGGGGCCCGGATGTCTGTTTCACTGGAGGTTAATTAGAGGCGCGATTAGCCGCTAATGACGGCCACGTCGGCAGTCGCCGGAGCCTTGCCGGCGGCGACCAAAACAACGGCGGCTCGGCTCGGATTTGAGCTACAGGTGGTGGTTTGGCGAGCTAAGGGCACCGCGGAGTAGCTCTTGCTCGTCCGCATCCAAAGGACCATACGAGAGGCCGCAGGGTGGCCGAGAGCAGTGCCGGCGGCGAGCAAGGCGGCGGCCGGAGTTCGGCGTCGGTGAGGACGACGCTGCGGTGCACAGGAGAAGGAGCTGGTGCGTGCGTTCGGCTCTTGAGAGCACGGTGAGAATGGCGACATGCTCAAAAGCGGGCGGAGGTAGCTCTGGCCGCGGCAGCGACATGGCACGGCGGCGGCGAGGTTCGGGCACGGCGGTGAAGCTAGCTAGGGCGCAAAAGCAGAGAGAGGACAGAGGGGGAAGACACAGTAGCTCACAGGGAGGACGGGGGGAGGGTCAGCGTGCTCGAGGAAGGCTTGACGGCGTCGGAATCCCGGTTGCGATCTCCCGTGGCCGAGGAAGAACATGAGGTCGAGGACGACGCGTCGGGGCTCTTCCGGTTGCCTGAGTCGACGGAGAGGGCTACGACGATGATTCGGAGCTCCTAGACTGCTCAAGGGGAGGAGGGAGAGGCGATTGCTGCGGTGGTCCATGGCGGCGCTCTCGGGCGCGCTCAGAAGAGGAAGCAGAGGAGGGGAAAGAGGTTGACAGAGAGCAGAGAGCGAGGGGAGAGACAGAGGGGGCTGCGGGGCGTCTCCAGACGCGTCGGGGGCGCCTCGGTGGCAAGCAGGAGGTGGCCAGGGCGGCGTCGGCGCTCGCCACCTAGCTGCTTCGGGACGAGGGGAGGAAGACGACAGAGTGGAGGAGGTGGGCTAGGCCGGCCAGCTCAGATGGGCCGCTTGGTGGGCTAGAGCGCCAGGTAAGTTGTGTTCTCTTTTATTTTCCTTCTATTTTTTGTTTTATTTAATCTATTTTGCCACTGTTTCCAAATAAAACAAATCCAAAACCAGTGACAAATATCCCCTGAATATTTATATGTTGCACAGTGGAGTTATCCAAAAGCACATAAACTCATTCAGAGTTATTTGAAATTATATTCCATATGTTAAGAATATAAATCCAAATCCAAATCCAAATAAAATATTGATTTAAAATCAAAGCCCAAATAATTCCTTAGAAATGTTCCAAAATTTTGGTTTGATTTATAACTCTTTCCAAAATTCTTAGAACTATTTCTAGGGTATTTTGGATTCACTGATTACAATTTTAGGGTTCTTGCCCCTTTATTAAAATGATTTCTGAGGCTTTCAGCTTTCCCCAATTCAACTTTCAGAAATTTAAACATGATGCAAGCAAGATGCAAACACTAGGCAGCACCAGAAGCTAGGGATGTGACAAACATATTGTCATCAATCACCAAAACTACATCGAGAGAGATATGCCTTAACAAAGATAAATGTCTATAACATATACAACAAGTGTACCTGAAGAAGTCATACTTCCAGTCTTCTTGCCCTTCTCGGCAAGCCACTCCTACAGTTCCTTTTTGTAGCGACCCGACCCAAATGGATCGAGTCTCTTTGCTTAAGTGCCATCCCTGGATCGGTATGCTGACACACACAGTACTTGAGGATTTATAAAAGAGTGCAATCACATGTAAAAAGTAACATAAATACTATTACCTCAATACATATAGCGGAAGTAACATCAAAATGTGGAGTGTAGACATCGTAACCCTAACGTATCACTTACTCGTCGTATGATTCCTGCAACATGAGACATTGCAGCCATGTAGGTCAGTACACTGAATGTACTCGCAATTTCACACCATAGAATAATGATGAAAATGTCTATCTCTATATGCATATTTGGCTGGTGGAGGCTCTAAGTTTAATTTTGCATAAAGCTAATTTTTTCCTACAACAAAGGAATAAATTTTATTTTACTACCAAGTTTATGCCAATGTTGAGAAGGTTCCTCCAACTCAAACCCAAAATTCCCCAAACATTAATAACCCAATTCATTAATTAAATAACATGATGAGATCAACCAATAATCCACTTCTAGATACTCAAAGTTGTCCATAACTGGGGACACGACTAATCATGATTAGTTTGTACACCCTACAGAGGTTTGCACACTTTTCCCCACAAGACTCGATCTCCTCCGTTAAATTCCTCGCACTGCCTGGTTTGAGAATCGGATGATCGAGACATAGTCTTGCTGAAGAGGTCCCCTTAACCGATAGATAGGTCGGTACATCTACAATTCCCCTACATCTGCTAGCCTATCATGGAAAGGTTTCCCATAACTTACTCAACTATGCCAGAGCCCATAATGCCTTGTGGCTGCACATGAAAGTTTCTAGGCATGAAATATCGTATGATCCCTTTGAGCATGGGTGGCATTCCATAGGGTGATCTCACGGGTCCTCCGGGATCCCCTTGGGCAAGCACTGGTTTCTCCAGGTGCTTGGGCAAGCCACTGGTTTCTCCAGGGTGCCCCAACCATTCCACCCAGATGTGTGTTAATGTTGCCACCTTAAAGTTACCCTTAATTATTATCTCTCTCTTCTTTCATGAATCTCACATGCCAATCCCCATCTACTAGCATGACTAAGAAATATATGACATAACGAATAATCCCAGGGTGTTTCAAGGATCATAGGTTCCTACCTCATGAACTACATAGCAAAGCCCAATTCCCGATCCTACTCATGCAAATTTGTAAGGGTGAACTAATGCATAGTAAAAACTGGGTATAGAAAAGTATGATCAAGGTGTGAACTTTCCTTATACGATTGATGAAGATTCTTCGCACTCATAATTTCTAGTAATTCTACTCGTCATACTCCGATCAATCTATCGTAAGCAAGCAATTATTTGCACACATAAGCAATCACTCAAAGATCCAAACGAACGAGAAAATACTTCAAAAAAACTTCAAAACCATCAAATAAAGCTTCTAGACAAAAACATATTTTTAATAGTAGCAAAATTATGTGATTTTGATCTTAACAGAAAGTACATGTCAAGAGTTGATTTGCAAAAAGAATCAATTAAATCGGAGTTATCAAACTCAAGTTATAGCCATAACAAGTTTAAATTTGAATCTGATCTAATTCAAATTTTAAAATTCAAAAAGTTTTTTTTATAAGTGCTCTGGATAGATGGGAGCATGATGAAGAATTTGGTGTTGGATTCACTGAATTTGGACAAACGGTTGAAAAGTTGTGAGGGTTTGAAAATCAGGGACTAATATAAAAAACAATCTACAAATAAGTCCCTGGCCACGTGTCAAATCTCTACTGGATGAAAACCGTTCGCTGCATATCTAAAACAGGGAACATTCACTACTTAGTGCATACCGGTTCGAAAAAATAAAAAACAATTAGATCTAATCTCAGTGGTCTATTCTAGATCGGCCGGACGAGAGGGAGAGACGGCTTACCGCGGTGGTGGGCGTCGACGTCGCCGAAGAAGGAGGTCGCGGCATCTCGGGCATGGTCGTGGTGCCTACTCCGGTGGTCCTCTGGCATGGTTGCAAGGTAGGGGAGAAGCGGCACGAAGAGGGGAAGGCGATGGTGGTGTGCGTGCTTGGCTGCAGCGTCGGAAAGGCGTGGGGCGAGACGGCAGAGTTGCGGCGGCGCCGGCGAACTTTGTGAGCTTGGTGTACGCGATCCCGAGGGAAAAGAGAGGGATTTTGTTGGCAATCGGACGAGGGGTGTCCAGGGATTTATATAGGGGTCCTGGCTTGCGTGAGGGGTCATGGAGACAGCACCCCGGGAGGATTTGAACGGCGGTGCTCGGCGTCGTGCTCGGGCAGGAGTCCTGCCTCGACGTGGGGAAGAAGAAACTGACAGGTGGGCCCTGCCTGTTAGCTACTGCAAAGGCGAGCGAGAGGTGGAGGCGTACGGGCGTACCACTTCGGTCGGGGAAGGCAGGCCGCATGCCGAAACTGCTGCTGGGCCAGTTGGTTGGCGCTGGCCTAGCGCGGCTGGCCCTTTTTTCTTATAAGTCAGAGAGTAAAAGTCGGAAAATAAAAATCAAGATAAAATTTTTCTAGACAAGAAATATATCAAAATTCTTAGAATAAAACAAAGAAAAATATGAACTATTTTTCATAAGCAAATAAATAAAAATATTTTTTTAATAACTTCAAATTGGATTTGAATTTGATTTTCAAATCTTTGGCAAATAGTTTTCTATTTTCTTTATTAAAATACTTCTCAAAGCTTCTCTGAATTTTGAAGCGTCATGTTTCCTTCACTGGGTATTTATATTCAGAGAATTTTGAGATGATTTGAAATTCCAACCGAAAAGAGAAAATTCCACAGAGTGCTCCAAATAAGTTTTGAAATTGGTACTCATTACTCCCCACTCTATTTCATAAAATTTTAAGAAGTCATATCTTCTATCATGAAAATCCTTGAGTGGCATAAAGCTTATGAGTCTGAAATAGTTTCAAATGAAATCAAATCTTCCAAAACCCCTTTTTATTTCAAATGGAAGAAGTCATGTGATCTTCACTCTAGGGTTTGTTTTGAATTTAAATTTTGAATTCCATGGAACCAAAAGCAAGAATGAATGTTTGGGAAAGTCCTTTTATTCCCTCTCATTTAACTTTCTAAAAGTTTCAAATTCCACTCAATTTCACACACGAATCACACAAGCAATCATTATTACTTAATTAATATAACATTCCAAAATTTAGAATTTTGGGATGTTACACTTTTCTAGTGTCTGGGTTCCTTGCAATGAAAGCAAACAGTCTCCGAGGCACTCCCTGACTTAGGCGCAGCGGCGGTAGTTGGAGTTGCCTCCTTCTCCTTGCCCTTTGCCTTAGCCTTTTTCTTGGACTAGCTCTTCTTGAACTTAGCCGATTATGTACCATCAACACTTGACAATGTGTACCTTTCTTGATATCCTGCTCTGCCACCTTGAGCATCCCATGCAATTCAGTGAGCTTCTTTTCCATCCCATGCATATGGTAGCTCGAGATGAATGTCCCATAGCTATCTAGAAGAGAACCCAAATTTGTATCTGTGGACAACTCGTCCCCAAGTGGGAAGCCCAACCGATCCAAAGCTTGCATGTACCCGATCATCTTGATCACATGCGGGCTCACTAGATCACCCTCTTTCAGCTTACAATCCATCAAGGATCGCCCGACATTGAACCTTTAGGTCCTAGCCTGCATTTGAAACATGCTCTTGAGGTTCTCGATCATATTGAAAGCGTCAATATTTTTGAACTGCTACTACAGATCGAGCTCCATAGAAGCCAACATGAGACAGTTGATCTCGTTTGATTCATCGAGTTTCTGGTAGGCATTCTTGGTTGTGGCATTAGCATTATCGGCAGGTTCCTCTAGAAGCGGATTCTCAAGAACTTGTTCCTTTTTCTCATGCCTAAGAACAATTCTCAGGTTTCTATACCAGGTGGTAAAGTTTGTTCTGTTCAATTTATATTTTTCCATGATTGATTTCAATGCAAAAGGAGTAACTTGAGCAGGTGGTGCCATTGATCTACAACAGGAATATGCAAAACAGTAAGACATGTATTCATGAAAGGTAATTCATATTAAACATTTTAGTAATATCATTACTCCCACTAAAATCAACATCCCTCAGTTGATACTTAGTGATTCAAGATCCAAGATCAACATGTCAACTAGTAAGCTTTTGCGTCACTGCTAGAAGAGAAGATCACTCGGTAAGCAACTCTTGCTAATCGTATCTCCATATGACTCTTGTTGTTGGGGGCATCTCATGCCGCGCCAACTCCTATGCCTCATAGCCCAAAACTGGTTTGATAGCCATGACAAGTCAACCAATGCTTCACATGTAAGTGTCCGACACAAACCCATGACTTCAAGGAGATCTAGTGGCACCCTAATTTTATAGGCCCACCACTAAATATACTTGACATGTGAAGGTGCAGCAATTGGGGAGGCATTTATACTTGACATTCTTTGAGGGATCACCCTACTTAAAACATCTACCATGCAAAAGAAGGGTGCATAAAAAGGATAAACTTTCACAGGCAGTTTATATATGTGTGATATGGTATAGCCCCTACTGACTGCGCATGGTGATCTCCATCTCCACGTGCGCAGCCTGCCCATGGTGATCTCCATCTCCATGCATGGTTGTCCTCGTCGTGATCTCTATATCCACACCACGGTGTCAGCTGCCAAGTGTTACATAAGGTACTACGCTATCACAAACTAATAGCTACTGAGAGTAAATTGCATTACATGGCTTCTCATGTTGACATGCAAGTCATTAATACAATAATGGGACAACCATATGGCTTCTGTCGGTCGCCGCACTCATGACACGTAGGTCACGAAATAAAAATGTACAAGCAACATTCATGGGTTACCAAATCACAAGCATTCCCTGCAAAAACAAGTCAGTTGTTCTACCACCGAAGATAAAACCTTCTGAAGCTCTATTTTCCAAGAGGATTTTGGCCTAGCCAGAAGCATCGAAATCTCGGTCCGAAATTTCATCACTAATCCAACATTTTGTTAGCTTCAGTTTGACAGGTCGTGGAGCAAAATCGGATTTCGTATGCAGAAGTTACAACCATTTTACCAAGACCGCTCCAACAGATTTCAACACTACAGAAATCACATTTCCATGGTGTTGATCTATGTTCCGATTCGATCAATCTCATTGATCTTCGCATGTTGCATCCGGATTTATGTTCCACTATCTACCCCGATGGCGGAAACCGATCGGTAGGGGTAACTCGTGTCACAACCTCTGCGTCACGATCACGGAAATAAGATCATGAAACCAACCTTCAACACTGACGCCCGCGGTTGATCTCATTGACCCGCACCTGAACCGATCTACATATCTCATATGCATATCATTGAATTTATCACCACACAGTGGAGGCTTTGATGCCACTGTTGGCACACGCGGTACGCTATGCTAGTGCCAAATTAAAATTTTCTACCACACACTCAAGATCATGCTGCTGGAAATAGATCATGGGATCGGGTTTACCACTAGACGCGCAGTCACCGCAGCAGAAGTAGAGTTGGTGATGCGTGTAGTCGTTCTCCCGACCCGTCTTCTCCTCGCATTGCCGATCTCCCGCGAATAGCGAAGACTCACGAACGGTGATCTCATGCGAACAGTGCCTCACGGTTCCCTCGAACGGTTCGTCCAAGCACCACAGATGTGATGCCTCCAAGGTATCCACATGTACGGGGAGCAACATTGAGAGGCGGACTATTAGGTCCGGCCGCACGGTATGTGCGTGGGGAGTGGCGGTGGCGTCTCTTACGGGGTGGAAAAAGGATCAACCCTAAGTGGTGTGCCCACTCTGCTTTATATAGACCTCCGAGGTGGGCTCAACACTTGAGCCCACTAGGAGTCTACTTCCATTTTCCACTCGGATCCAATCTGAATTGGTTGCAGCCCCTTAAGTGTGCGACCCTATAGGCTCACGTACACATGGACACGACCAGAGTCGATAGTTGGTAGCGGCTCCTAGCAGAACGTGCCAACTCCCATGTGTGCGTAAAGTTGTTTGAGGAACCTCGACAATGTGTCATATGCAACATTCCTTTTGACTCGTGATATTTGTTGTCGAGCTCAAGGTGAGTACTTGTCACCCTTGTGATAGCTCGACCTCTCTTCTCGAAACCATGGTACAGATTCCCGAACTAGGTTGACACTTAACCCAAGTCACATGGCCATGCTTTCCGAATCTGATCACTCAAGAGGGCCCAGAGAATATCTCTTCGTATAGGAGGGGGAAATCCCATCTTGGTCAACCATGTCTCGCGGCATGTCTCATGACTCACCTGAAAGCTACCTTTATAACTACCAGTTACAGAGTCGCGTTTGATAGACCCTAAGTGAGTCGATCCTCATCTCGAGAACATGCGAGGACCTCAGGTCTAGGACATGGCATAGACATTATACTTAAGGCTAACACATGACAATATATCGCTACATCTCAAAGTGGGTCTGTCAGACTCGGTGATCTCCATCCCTGAGTCCACACTATTGGTTTAGCATCTCCATGCACATGACTTGTGACACATTGTCATCAACCGAGTCGTATACTAGTCAAGGATATGTGTCTGCATAGCCTTATCAACTAGGGACCATTAGAACGTTCATCATACAATACATAGTTCCACAAACAAGTCACACACTTGTTGATACATATCATTGATGACGTTCAAGTATAATATAAAAGGCTCATGAATACATAGGGAAATATCATCATCACATGGTTGCCTCTAGGGCACATCTCCAACGGAAGGGTGGAGCAATATAGTAGTTGATAAGTATTTCCCTTAGTGAGAACCAAGGTTATCGAACAAATAGGAGAATTACACCAAGCATAGTGAACAACACTTGCACACACAAGAGCAAATACTTGCACCCAACGCGGGCAAGAGGGTTTTCAATTGTAACACCCCGGATGTAACCTACCTTATTTGTATTCCAACTCTTGCCGTTTCCGGCACTAAGTTATTCTATTTCATCATTGTCGGGTTTTTGTCTCCATGTGTTTTGTCTTTGTCATGCATCTCATATCATGTCATCATGTGCATTGCATTTTCATACGTGTTTTTCTCATGCATCCGAGCATTTTCTCCGTTGTCCGTTTTGCATTCCGGCGCTCCTATGTCCTCCGGTGCCCCTTTCTACCTCTTTTCGTGTGCGGGTGTTAAACTTTTTCGGATTGGACCGAGACTTGCCATGCGGCCTTGGTTTACTACCGGTAGACCGCCTGTCAAGATTCGTGCCATTTGGACTTCGTTTGATACTCCAACGGTTAACCGAGGGACCGAGAAGGCCTCGTGTGTGTTGCAGCCCAACATCCCTCCAAAGTGGCCCAAACCCACCTAAACCTCCTCCATCACCTAGGTCGTTCGATCATGATCGCGTGGCCGCAAACCGCACCTCATTTGGAGCTTCCTAGTTCCCTCTACCTCTATATAAAGACCACTTCCCTGAAATCCCGCGTCTCCTCTCCCCCCTAACCCTAAATCCGCTGCGCCGCCGCCGCACATGTCCGCCTCCGCGCCGGACACCGCCCCGAGCCAGTGAGCAGCGCCACGTGGCAGCGTCGGCCACCTCCACCGCGCGGCCCGGCGAGCCCACTCCGGGCCCCCGCGGCCCATCGCCCGCGCGCCGCCCTCCCCGCTGGCCGCGCGCCACCGCCCCGACCTGCTCCGTCACCGCGCGCCCCTCGCCGACACGCCGCCGGCAAGCCACGCCACCACCGGCCCACACCTCGCTCCGCGGCCTCCTCCGACTCCGACCGAGCCCCGCCGCCCTCTTCCCCGCCGTCTCGCCGACGCACCGCCGACCGCCGACGTCGCCATCTCCGGTCCGCCTCTCTCTCCTCTCCGGTGAACAAGGACCGGCGAACCTCGGTTCACGTGAAGCTACAGTAACTCCAGATCCAGATCCAAAACTCGGTTGACTTTTCCCTCCGAAACCCTAATATTTTGCATACTTTGACGCATCATAACTCCTCATCGGCTCCGATTCGTGCGTGTAGCATATCAAAATGTTCGTCTCGACGAGTACATCATTTCATCTCATTGCATCATTTTCATTTGAGCTCATCTTGATGCCCGAAATGCTGTTGGAAGAGGGCTATGTGATGATAGTTTCAGATCTGTTTCAGCAAATGCACTTTTGTCATTTTTGCCATGATTAATGTGTGCATGCTATGATCCTGAGCTCTACATGTTTTGAAGAATGCCATGCCATCTTTACAGGGGTGTATGCCATGTATTTTTGTGATCTTTGTGGTGACTAGCACAAGCATGCAAAGTAGCTTACTCAATGATGCTGATTTCAGGGACTTAGAATTTCACTAAGTCCTTGTCCTGTATTTTTATGCCATATGTTCATGTTGTTTCCTAGTGATCCGTGCCTCTTTTGAGCATGATCAGTAAGGATGTTTTGTAGATATGGTGCTCTATCCATCCATGTCTTTGTTTGCATTTATGGAGCACCCTAGCTTGAGTCAATCGAGCTCTACTTTTGCTATAAAATGTTCCTGGCAGATTGTTAACATGTTTAGCAATTTTGCCGCTTGTTGTAGTTGATCCGTGCATGCTATGTGTTGTTCTTGCCATGTCTAGCTTCTATGCCATGTCTATTTGCTGGGTGTATGCTTAGTTTGTCATGCAATGCCTCGTAGTGAGTGCATCGAGCTCGTAAACATGCCTACTCGTTATCTGTTTTGCCATGCTCCAGTTTTTCACTAAGTCTGAATCTGTTTATGTTTTTGCTATGTTCACATGCTTGCAATTGTATTTTCTGATCCCTTTTGGCTCATGGTCACTAAGGGACTTTTGTTATATGCTTTGAGTAGCTTCATGCCATGCCTTTCTTTGCCATGATATGTTCCTGTAGCATGTAGTTTCATGCTCTAAACATTGCTTCCTGATGATAAATTCCTGACTTGTTGTTATTTCACAAGTCTGTAACCTGTTATCTTTTGCACTTTTGCCATGCTTGTTTGAACCTGTTAATGAGTGAATTAGCCGTAGCTCAGTGTTCATCTTTTGTCAAGCATCATGAGTGGATCCCTGCCATGTATTTTGCCATGTTTGAGTGCAGTAGCTTATTTATCTTGATGCATTTAGAAGGCTACTTGCTGTTTATCGCAGACCGGTGCCATATTTGTTTTGCTTGCATTTCCAAACCGTGCATCCGATTCCGGTGATCTTTATATCGATTTCAACCGAAATCACCTCACCTTTCCAGTGGCACTCTTGGATTTCCAAGTTGAGGCCAGGTTCAATCATTCCTTTCCAAATCACGCATATGCATCTCATACATCATCCTGCATATCATACCATGTTTGCATCATATTGTTTGAGCATTGCACGTGGTTGATTGTGTTCCTTTTTGCTTGTTGTTCTTGCTTGGGTATAGCCGGGAGACGAGTACGTGAACGAGGAGCCCGTTGAGTACGCTTATGAGGATCAAGGCAACTCTGAGAACTTCGCAGGCAAGATGACCATACCCTCGAAATCACTTCTATCTTTGCTTGCTAGATGCTCGCTCTTTTGCTATGCCTATGCTACGATACCTACCACTTGCTTATCATGCCTCCCATATTGCCATGTCAAACCTCTAACCCACCTTGTCCTAGCAAACCGTTGTTTGGCTATGTTACCGCGTTGCTCAACCCCTCTTATAGCGTTGCTAGTTGCAGGTGAAGATTGGAGATCGTTCCTTGTTGGAACATGTTTATTGTTGGGATATCACCATATTATCTTGTTTAGCTTAATGCACCTATATACTTGGAAAAGGGTGGAAGGCTCTGCCTTATGCCTAGTGTTTTGTTCCACTCTTGCCACCCTAATTTCCGTCATATCGGTGTTATGTTCCCGGATTTTTGCGTTCCTTACATGGTTGGGTTATAATGGGAACCCCTTAACAGTTCGCCTTGAATAAAACTCCTCCAGCAATGCCCAACCTTGGTTTTACCATCTGCCACCTAGCCTCTTTTTCCCTTGGGTTTCCAGAGCCCAAGGGTCATCTTTATTAAACCCCCCTGGGCCAGTGCTCCTCTGAGTGTTGGTCCGACCGAGTAGACTGCGGGGCCACCTCGGGGCAACTTGAGGGTTGGTTTTACTCGTAGGATGTCTCATCTGAGTGTGCCCTGAGAACAAGATATGTGCAGCTCCTATCAGGATTTGTCGGCACATTCGGGCGGTGTTGCTGGACTTGTTTTACCATTGTCGAGATGTCTTGTAACAGGGATGCCGAGTCTGATCGGAATGTCTTGGGAGAAGGAATATCCTTCATTGACCGTGAGATCTTGTGATGGGCTAAGTTGGGACTCCCCTGCAGGGATTTGAACTTTCGAAAGCCGTGCCCGCGGTTATGGGCAGATGGGAATTTGTTAATGTCCGGTTGTAGAGAACCTGAAACTTAACTTAATTAAAATGCACCAACCGCGTGTGTAAATGTGATGGTCTCTTCTCGGCGGAATCCGGGAAGTGAACACGGTGTTGGAGTAATGCTTGACATAGGTTGTTCTAGGATCACTTCTTGATCATAGTTGTTCGACCGTGCTTTTGCCTTCTCTTCTCGCTCTCTTTTGCGTATGTTAGCCACCATATATGCTAGTCGCTTGCTGCAGCTTCACATCATACCTTTACCCTTCCTATAAGCTTAAATAGTCTTGATCGCGAGGGTGTGAGATTGCTGAGTCCCCGTGACTCACAGATTCCTTCCAAAACTAGATGCAGGGACCGATGATACCGCTCCAGATGATATGACCGAGCTCAAGTGGGAGTTCGATGAAGACTCTCGTCGTTACTACGTGTCTTTCCCAGATGATCAGTAGTGGTGCCCAGTTGGGGCGATCGGGGACTATGTTGCATTTGGGGTTTATCTTCATTTTGGTTTCATAGTCGGACCTTGAGTGTATTTGGATGCATGTAATGATTTATTTATGCATTGTGTGACGTGGCAAGTGTAAGACAACTATGTATCTTTTCCCTTATTATATTACATGGGTTGTTTGCGAAGATTACCTCGCTTGCGACATTGCTTTCAATGCGGTTATGCCTCTAAGTCGTGCTTCGACACATGGGAGATATAGCCGCATCGAGGGCGTTACAAGTTGGTAATCAGAGCCTTCCCCGACCTTAGGATCCCCCTGCTTGATCGAATCGCTGGCGTTGTTGAGTCTAGAAAAATGTTTTGAGTCATTTAGGATTATATATATATCGGAGAGTAGGATTCTTTTTACTCCTCAGTCCCTTCGTCGCTCTGGTGAGGCTTCCTGACATAGAGTTTTGACTCTTCTCTTCTCAAATTTCACTAAAAAAAATTAGGATCACGCGGGTATCTTGGAATCGTTCTGATGGTTTTGTGACGAGAACATTGTTCTTGGTGCCTCCTGACATTTAGGGGTTGTGGCAGTGTCTCGGGGAGTTGAGCTCCGAGGTGTTGTCGTCACAATTTTATCGTTGAGATTCTAGAATACCTGAGTTTCGCCGACATCAAAAATCTCTTTTATAGCGTTGTTGGTGAGATAACCTCGACGCCACCCAGTACTGGGGCGGGAGTTCGGGAGTATTGCCATAACTCATATAACGGATGCTTTTCGAAGGTTGAGGTAAATGATTTCCGAAGGTTTCTTGGTTATGTGTCGAAGGATGGATACAGCTGGATGTAGGATTTGCTAGCTTTGGGTGAGATATTATGCTTCCCCTGTATCCCCAACACCTGATTGCATAACCGGAAAGGTTCGGGAGTTTCATAGGTGGGAATTCTTGTAGCTCTAGCTTTTCTTCCACGGATATTTGGTTTGTGATTGGGTAATCCTCACCAAGTATTTGTTCTTGTCCGTACCTTGTTGTTTTATTCTTCTACCTCTATCTAGTGGCTTCTCAATTTATGGAAATGTGACCATTTCAATTGGAATGCATTCGTTCATTTTGTTCGGATGTGAAGACTATATGTGCAATTTCGATCCATTTGATTCAGCTTAAATATTTGTCTGTCAAGATGCTAACGTATGTCACCCTCTTCAGGATGGCTCCTGCTAAGGGTCAGAATCAGAATCAGGATCCGCCACCACCACCTCCACCTCCGGAGGCATGGCAAGTTGTGATGGCCGCTACCAATGCAAACACGCAGCTGATCATGCAAATTCTGCAAGAGCGCAACCAAGGGAATCATGGCCATGGCAACAATCAGAATCAGTTTGCTACACTCAACCAGTTCCTTGCTAACCAGCCAAAGACTTTCAGCAACTGTGTCGAGGCCTCAGACGCTGATGATTGGCTCATGGATATCTGCAAGCATTCCGAGTGCAGCAACGTCAGGCCTGAGGACTTTGTCAAGTTTGCCTCCTTCCAACTCAAAGACCAAGTTGCAGAATGGTTTCAGCAGTACAAAGATTCCAGAGGAGGCCGTGTGATTACCTGGGATGAACACCGTCAAGACTTCAAAGCTCATCATATTCCTCAGAGTGTTGTTGAGAGCAAGCGTGAGGAATTCCGCAACTTGAAGCAAGGCAGCTTGTCTGTTTACCAATATAACATTCTTTTCAAGAGGCTCACCCGTTTTGCCAAGCAAGACGTCCCTGACGAGAAGAGCATGATTTATCAGTTCCGGGGTGGCCTCAGAGAAGATCTCCAATTAGCTCTCGTACTTTTTGAGCCGAAGAAGTACGATGAGTTCTACAATATGGCAATGAAGCAAGAGACTGCTCAACTGAAGTGCGATGCTTCCAAGAAGCGAGTCAGAGATGCGACTCCTTCTTCCTCAACTCAAGTGGCTTCTAAGCAGCAAAAGTATTGGCTGCCTCCTCCTCCGTTCCTTCAGCCTTATCAGCAGAAGAGCAAAGGTGGCAATGGATCTTCTCACCCACCCAACCCAGGCTTTCAGAACAAGACTTCGTCTCAAGCTCCAAGATCAAGTGCTCCGTATCACCGTCTGCTTTCGGAGGTCACGTGCAACAAGTGTCAGCAGAAGGGTCACTATGCCAACAAATGCTTCAATCAGAGGCGTCTTCCTCCCCTCCTCCTATGAGATCTGCCAGCACCGCAGTGGTCAAGCATAATCCCAATCACGCCAAGGTCAACTTGTTGAACGCAGCTCAGGCAGAGGACTCGTCAGATGTCATCATGGGTAACCTTCCTGTTAACGATGTTCCTGCAAAAGTACTTTTTGATACTGGTGCATCGCATTCTTTCTTGTCATTCCCATTTGCATCAAAGCACAATGTTGATACTGAGGTTATTCCCAAAGTCTTGCAAGTTGTTTCTCCCAGCAAGCTTTTGACTTCTAGTTTGGTTGCTCCCGATGTCTCTATCACGTTGGGTGACTACAAGTTTCTGTCCTCTCCAGTGGTCCTTGGTAACTCGGATATTGATCTTATTCTTGGAATGGATTGGCTTTCTAAGCACAAGGCTCATCTTGATTGTGCTGCCAGGCAGATTCAATTGACTCATTCATCTGAGGATGTTATTGTCTTTGCCGCTCGTGATGATACCATCCGACTGTTTTCTCTCAATGAGAAGGGCGAGCTAGATGCCATCTCTCAAATTCCAGTCGTTTACAAATATCAAGATGTCTTTCCAGAAGAGCTTCCAGGAATGCCTCCGCACCGGCCAGTTGAATTCGTCATCGATCTTGAGCCTGGCACGGAACCTGTTTGCAAACGTCCTTACAAACTTGGACCTGAAGAGTTGAAGGAGCTGAAGAAACAACTCGATATTCAAGTGCGAATGGGTCTCATCTGACCAAGTTCTTCTCCATGGGGTTGTGGAGTTCTTTTTGTGAAGAAGAAGGACGGAACGGACCGACTTTGTGTCGACTACCGTCCATTGAACAAGAAGACCATAAAGAACAAGTACCCACTTCCCAACATCAACGAGCTGTTTGAACAACTCAAAGGTGCTCAAGTATTCTCCAAGCTTGATCTCCGTATGGGCTATCATCAGATTCGCATTCGTGAAGAAGATATCCCTAAGACAGCTTTCAGAACAAGCTATGGTTCATATGAATACACTGTCATGTCTTTCGGCCTTGTCAATGCTCCGCCAACATTCTCTCGCATGATGAATTTCATCTTCAACGCCTACACAAATGACTTCGTCTTGGTCTACCTCGATGACATTTTGGTCTTTTCCAAGAACAAGGAGGATCATGCCAAGCACTTGCGTTTGGTGCTGGATAAGCTCAGAGAACATCAGTTCTATGCGAAGTTTTCAAAGTGTGAGTTTTGGCTCGATGAGGTTCTCTACCTGGGACATATCATCTCTGCCAAGGGCATAGCGGTTAATCCTGAGAAGGTGTCTGCAATTGTGAATTGGGAACCACCTCAGAACGTGAAGCAACTCCGCAACTTCCTTGGGCTCGCAAGCTATTGTCGAAGGTTCATTGAGAACTTCTCTAAGATCGCGAAGCCTCTTTCCAACCTTCTACAGAAGCACGTGAAGTACGTTTGGTCTCCTGAATGTGACATCGCTTTCAACACCCTGAAAGAGAAGTTAGTCACTGCTCCAGTTCTGACTCCTCCTGATGAATCCAAACCGTATGAGGTCTTCTGTGATGCTTCCCTTCAAGGTCTTGGTGCAGTGTTGATGCAAGAGAAGAAAGTTGTGGCCTATACCTCTCGCCAGTTGAAGCCCAACGAAAAGAACTACCCCACTCACGACCTCGAGTTGGCGGCAGTTGTCCATGCTCTTTTAACTTGGAGACATCTCTTATTGGGAAGAAAAGTGGACATCTTCACTGATCATAAGAGTCTCAAGTACATCTTCACTCAGCCAAACCTCAACCTCAGGCAGACTCGTTGGGTCGAAATGATTCAAGAGTATAATTCGAGTATCGAATATACTCCAGGCAAGGCCAATGTAATTGCTGACGCATTGAGCAGGAAGGCTTACTGCAACAGTCTGATTCTCAAGCCTTACCAACCCGAGCTTTGTGAAGCTTTCCGCAAACTCAATCTGCAAGTTGTTCCTCAAGGATTTCTAGCCAACCTCCAAGTCTCTCCTACTTTGGAAGATCAGATTCGCGAGGCTCAACTTCTTGTTGCTATGGTGAAGAAGGTGAAGATTGGGATTGCTAAGAGTCAACCCAAGTACAAGTGCTATCGTCTTGATGACAAGGATACTCTATTCTTTGATGATCGCATTGTTGTGCCTAAAGGTGACCTTCGTAAAGTCATTATGAACGAGGCTCACAATTCACTCCTCTCTATCCATCCTGGAAGTACAAAGATGTACCATGACCTCAAGCAGTCGTATTGGTGGACTTGAATGAAGCGTGAGATTGCTCATTTCGTGAATGAATGTGATGTTTGCAGAAGAGTGAAGGCAGAACACCAACGACCAGCTGGTCTCCTCCAACCTCTTGCTATTCCAGAATGGAAGTTTGACCATATTGAGATGGACTTCGTGACTGGATTTTCAAAGTCCAAACGTGGGAATGATGCTATCTTCGTTGTCATCGACAAACTCACTAAAGTGGCTCATTTCCTTCCTACCAAAGAATCTAACATAGCAGCTTAGTTGGCATAGCTATATACCTCCCGGATTGTCTCTCTGCATGGTATTCCGCGGTTGATTTCTTCAGATCGTGGCAGCATCTTCACCTCCAAATTCTGGGATTTTTTTCAAAAGGCCATGGGAACCAACATTCGCTTCAGCACAACTTTTCATCCTCAAACTAGTGGCCAAGTCGAGCATGTCAATCAGATTCTTGAATATATGCTTAGGGCTTGCGTCATCTCTTTCGGTTTGAAGTGGGAAGATTGTCTTCCATATGCCGAGTTCTCCTACAACAACAGCTTTCAAGCGAGTTCGGGCAAGGCCCCATTCGAAATTCTCTATGATAGGAAGTGTCGTACTCCTCTTAACTGGTCAGAGACTGGTGAACGTCAACTTCTTGGCAATGACTTGATCACAGAGGTAGAAAAGATGTGCAAAGTCATTCGTGATAATCTCAAAGCCGCGCAATCGCGCCAGAAGAGTTACTATGATAGCAAGCATCATGACTTGGCTTTCGAGATCGGAGACCATGTCTACCTCCGCGTCTCTCCAATGAAAGGTACTCGTCGCTTCGGAGCTTGCCCCTAGATACATGGGTCCTTTCAAGATCATCAGCAAAAGAGGCGATCTCGTCTATCAACTTGAGCTTCCCTCCAACTTTGCAAACGTGCACGACGTGTTTCATGTCTCTCAGCTCCGCAAGTGCTTCAAGACTCCTGATCGCACTGTCAACTTCGAAGACATTGATCTCCAAGAAGACCTGTCTTATCATGAGCACCCCGTTGCTATCCTTGAAGAAGTTGAGCACAAGACTCGCAACAAGTCTATCAAATTCCTGAAAGTCAAGTGGTCACATCATTTCCGACCGTGAAGCCACCTGGGAACGCGAGGATCACCTCCGTTCTGAGTACCCAGAGTTTTCCAGTCCTAGATCTCGGGACGAGATCCTTTCGTAGTGGTGGAGTGTTGTAACACCCCGGATTTAACCTACCTTATTTGTATTCCAACTCTTGCCGTTTCCGGCACTAAGTTATTCTATTTCATCGTTGTCGGGGTTTTGTCTCCGTGTGTTTTGTCTTTGTCATGCATCTCATATCATGTCATCATGTGCATTGCATTTGCATACGTGTTCGTCTCATGCATCCGAGCATTTTCTCCGTTGTCCGTTTTGCATTCCGGCGCTCCTATGTCCACCGGTGCCCCTTTCTACCTCTTTTCGTGTGCGGGTGTTAAACGTTTTCGGATTGGACCGAGACTTGCCATGCGGCCTTGGTTTACTACCGGTAGACCACCTGTCAAGTTTCGTGCCATTTGGACTTCGTTTGATACTCCAACGGTTAACCGAGGGACCGAGAAGGCCCCGTGTGTGTTGCAGCCCAACATCCCTCCAAAGTGGCCCAAAACCCACCTAAACCTCCTCCATCATCTAGAGCGTTCAATCACGATCGCGTGGCCGAAAACCGCACCTCATTTGGAGCTTCCTAGCTCCCTCTACCTCTATAAATAGATCCCTCCATGAAAATCCCGGGTCTCCTCTCCCCCTAACCCTAAATTTCCGCTCGCGCCGCCGCCGGACATGTACGCCTCCACGCCGGACACCGCCCCGAGCCAGTGAGCAGCCGCCACGTGGCAGCGTCGGCCACCTCCGACCGCGCGGCCCGGCGAGCCCACTCCGGGCCCCCGCGGCCCATCGCCCGCGCGCCGCCCTCCCCGCGCCTGGCCGCAGCGCGCCACCGCCCCGACCTGCTCCGGTCGCCGCGCTGCCCCTCGCCGACACGCCGCCGGCAAGCCACGCCACCACCGGCCCACACCTCGCTCCGGCCGGCCTCCTCCGACTCCGGCCGAGCCCCGCCGCCGTCCTCCTCGCCGCCGTCTCGCCGGAACCGCACCGGCCGGCGACCTCGCTGACCCCACCGACCGCCGACGTCACCATCTCCGGTCGCCTCTCTCTCCTCTCCGGTGAACAGTGGACATCGACGAACCTCGGTTCACGTGAAGCTACAGTAACTCCAGATCCAGATCCAAAACTCGGTTGACTTTTCCCCTCGAAATCCTAGTTTATTTGCATACTTTGACGCATCATAACTTCCTCATCATGGCTCTGATTCGTGTGTGTAGCATATCAAAATGTTCTTCTCGACGGGTACATCATTTCATCTCATTGCATCATTTTCATTTGAGCTCATCTTGATGCCCGAAATGCTGTTGGAAGAGGGCTATGTGATGATAGTTTGAGATCTGTTTCAACAAATGCACTTTTGTCATTTTTGTCATGATTAATGTGTCCATGCTATGATCCTGAGCTCTACATATGTTTTGAAGAATGCCATGCCATCTTTACAGGGGTGTATGCCATGTATTTTTTTGATCTTTGTGGTGACTAGCACAAGCATGCAAAGTAGCTTACTCAATGATGCTGATTTCAGGGACTTAGAATTTCACTAAGTCCTTGCCCTGTGATTATTTTTATGCCATATGTTCATGTTGTTTCCTAGTGATCCGTGTCTCTTTTGGGCATGACCAGTAAGGATGTTTTGTAGATATTGTGGTGCTCTATCCGTCCATGTCTTTGTTTGCATTTATGGAGCACCTTAGCTTGAGTCAATCGAGCTCTACTTTTGCTATAAAATGTTCCTGGCATATTGTTAACATGTTTAGCAATTTTGTTGAGCTTGTTGTAGTTGATCCATGCATGTTATGATGTTATTCTTGCCATGTCTAGCTTCTATGCCATGTCTATTTGATGGGTGTATGCTTAGTTTGTCATGCAATGCCTCGTAGTGAGTGCATCGAGCTCGTATACATGCTTACTCGTTATCTGTTTTGCCATGCTCCAGTTTTTCACTAAGTCTGAATCTGTTTATGTTTTTGCTTTGTTCACGTCGTTGCAATTGTATTTTCTGATCCCTTTTGGCTCATGGTCACTAAGGACTTTTGTTATATGCTTTGAGTAGCCTCATTTCATGCCTTGCTTTGCCATGATATGTTCCTGTAGCATGTAGTTATCGTGCTCTAAACATTGCTTCCTGATGATAAATTCCTGACTTGTTATTTTCACCAAGTCTGAAACCTGTTAACTTTTGCACTTTTGCCATGCTTGTTTTAACATGTTAATGAGTGAATTAGCCGTAGCTCAGGGTTCATCTTTTGTCAAGTATCATGAGTGGATCCCTGCCATGTATGTTTTTGCCATGTTTGAGTGCAGTAGCTTATTTATCTTGTTGCATTTAGAAGGCTACTTGTTGTTTATCGCAGACCGGTGCCATATTTGTTTTGCTTGTCATTTCCAAACCGTGCATCCGATTCCGGTGATCTTTATATCGATTTCAACCGAAATCAACTCACCTTTCTCGTGGCGCTCTTGGTTTTCCAACTTGAGGCCAGGTTCAATCATTCCTTTCCAAATCACGCATATGCATCTCATACATCATCCTGCATATCATACCATGTTTGCATCATATTGTTTGAGCATTGCACGTGGTTGATTGTGTTCCTTTTTGCTTGTTGTTCTTGCTTGGGTATAGCCGGGAGACGAGTACGTGAACGAGGAGCCCGTTGAGTACGCTTATGAGGATCAAGGCAACTCTGAGAACTTCGCAGGCAAGATGACCATACCCTCGAAATCACTTCTATCTTTGCTTGCTAGATGCTCGCTCTTTTGCTATGCCTATGCTACGATACCTACCACTTGCTTATCATGCCTCCCATATTGCCATGTCAAACCTCTAACCCACCTTGTCCTAGCAAACCGTTGTTTGGCTATGTTACCGCGTTGCTCAACCCCTCTTATAGCGTTGCTAGTTGCAGGTGAAGATTGGAGATCGTTCCTTGTTGGAACATGTTTATTGTTGGGATATCACCATATTATCTTGTTTAGCTTAATGCACCTATATACTTGGAAAAGGGTGGAAGGCTCTGCCTTATGCCTAGTGTTTTGTTCCACTCTTGCCACCCTAATTTCCGTCATATCGGTGTTATGTTCCTTGATTTTGCGTTCCTTACACGGTTGGGTTATAATGGGAACTCCTTGACAGTTCGCCTTGAATAAAACTCCTCCAGCAATGCCCAACCTTGGTTTTACCATTTGCCACCTAGCCTCTTTTTCCCTTGGGTTTCCGAAGCCCAAGGGTCATTTTATTAAACCCCCTGGGCCAGTGCTCCTCTGAGTGTTGGTCCGACCGAGTAGACTGCGGGGCCACCTCGGGGCAACTTGAGGGTTGGTTTTACT
>NC_053027.1:142467830-142603145 GCF_003073215.2 Triticum urartu | reverse complement strand
GAAACTCCCGAACCTTTCCGGTTATGCAATCAGGTGTTGGGGATACATGGGAAGCATAATATCTCACCCAAATCTAGCAAATCCTACATCCAGCTGTATCCATCCTTCAACACATAACCGAGAAAACTTCGGAAACCATCTACCTCAACCTTTGAAAAGCATCCGTTATACAAGTTATGGCAATACTCCCGAACTCCCGCCCCAGTTCTGGGTGGCGTCGAGGTTATCTCACCAACGAACTGCATAAAAGAGATTTTCGATGTCGGCGTATTAAACTCAGGTATTCCAGAACTGCAACGATAAAATTATGACGACAACACCTCAGAGCTCAACTCCCCGGGACACTTCCACAAAACCCCTGACAGGAGGCACCAAGACAATGTTCTCATCATAAAACCATCGGAACGATTCCAAGATACCCGCGTGATCCTAAATTTTTTTTTAGTGAAATTTGAGAAGAGAAAAGTCAAAACTCTACGTCAGGATGCCTTACCAGAGCGATGAGGAGACTGGGAAGTAAAAAGAATTCCTAAACTCTCTGATATATAATTCCTAAATGACTCAAAACATTTTTCTAGACACAACTCGGCCGCTAAAAACGATCAAGCAATGGGGCTCCTAAGGTTGGGGAAGGCTCTGATTACCAACTTGTAACACCCTCGATGCGACTATATCTCCCACGTGTCGAGACACGACTTAGAGGCATAATCGCATTGAAGGCATATGTCGCAAGTTAGGCAATCTTCACAGCATCCCATGTAATATAGATAATAAAAGGGGAGATAACATAGTTGGCTTACACTCGCCACGTCAATCAAGTACATAAATAACATTACATCATCCAAACACTCATGGCCCAACTACGGCGCCAAAATAAAAGATAACCCAACATGCGACGACACGGTCCCGATCACCCCCAACTGGGCACCACTACTGATCATCAGGAAAGGAAACATAGTAACGTTGAGAGTCTTCATCGAACTCCCACTTGAGCTCGAGCGCGTCTCCTGGAGCGGAATCATCAGGCCCTACATCTGGTGTAATAGTAATCTGTGAGCCACAGGGACTCAGCAATCTCGCACCCTCGCGATCAAGACTATTTAAGCTTAAAGGTAAGGCAAGGTAAATATGTGGAGCTGCAGCAAGCGACTAGCAAAAATATGGTGGCTAACTTATTCGCAAAAGAGAGCGAGAAGAGGAGGCAAAGCGCGAGCGAGAAACTAGAGGACAACATGCGCAAACATTACTCCAACACCGTGTCCACTTCCCGGACTCCGCCGAGAAAAGGCCATCACGGTAACACACTCGGTTGAATCATTTTAATTAAGTTAAGGTTCAAGTTATCTACAACCGGACATTAACAAATTCCCATCTGCCCATAACCGCGGGCACGGCTTTCGGAAGTTCAAATCCCTGCAGGGGAGTCCCAACTTAGCCCATGACAAGCTCTCACGGTCAACGAAGGAATAGACCTCCTCCCAAGACGTTCCGATCAGACTCGGTATCTCGGTTCTTCAAGACACTTCGACAGGTTAAAACAAGACCAGCAACACCGCCCGAATGTGCCGACAAATCCCGATAGGAGCTGCACATATCTCGTTCTCAGGGCACACTCAGATAGGTCAAGCTACAAGTAAAACCAACCCTCGAGTTTCCCCGAGGTGGCCCGCAGGCTGCTTGGTTCGGACCAACACTCAGAGGAGCACTGGCCCTAGGAGGGGGTTTAAATAAGATGACCCTCGGGCTCCGGAAACCCAAGGGAAAAAAAGGCTAGGTGGAAAATGGTAAAACCAAGGTTGGGCATTGCTGGAAAAGCTTTAATCAAGGCGAACTATCAAGGGGTTCCCATTATAACCCAACCACGTAAGGAACGCAAAATCCGGGAACATAACACTGATATGACGGAAACTAGGGTGGTAAGAGTGGAACAAAACACTAGGCGAGAGGCCGAGCCTTCCACCCTTTACCAAGTGTATAGATGCATTAAGATAACAAGATAATATAATGATATCCCAACAAGTAAATAAATGTTCCAACAAGGAACGGCCTCCAATCTTCACCTGCAACTAGCAACGCTAAAAGTGGGCTGAGCAAAGCGGTAACATAGCCAATCAACAGTTTGCTAGGACATGGTGGGTTAGAGGTTTGACATGGCAATTTGGGAGGCTTGAAAGCAAGTGGTAGGCATCGTAGCATTGGCATAGCAAAAGAGCGAGCAATCTAGCATAGCAAAGATAGTAGTGATTTTGAGGGTATGATCATCTTGCCTGCAAAGTTGTCAGAGTTGACTGGATCCTCGAAAGCAAACTCAACGGGCTCCTCGTTAGCGAACTCGTCTCCTGGCTCTACCCAAACAAGACAAACAAGCAACAAGGACACAATCAACCACGTGCAAGGATCAAACAATATGATGCAAAGATGGTATGCTATGCGGGATGCGATGCGGGATGCATATGCAAGATTTGACAAGGGATGCATGAACCTGGCCTCAACTTGGGAATCCAAGTGTGCCACTGGAAAGATGAGATAAAATCGCTTGAAAACGATATAAAGAACACCGGAATCGGAGTTACGGTTTGGAAATGGCAAGCGATTCAAATAAGACACCGGTCCGCGATTTACAGCAAGTAGCCATCTAAATGCAACGAGATGAACATGCTACAGCGCTCAAACATGACAACAAAATACATGTCAGGTATGTATTCATGATTCTTAACAAAAGTCTAGCACTGAGCTACGGCCAATTCATCCATTAACAGATTCAAACAAGCATGGAAAAAATGCATATGGCAAACAGGTTTCAGACTTAGTGAAATTAACACTTGTCTGGAATTTCAGATCAGGTAGCACTCTTCGGAGCAACAAATCTACATGTTACAGGACCTGAACATGGCAAAGTAAAGCATGGCATGGAGCTACTCAAAGAGCTTAACAAAAGTACCTTAGTGACCTTGAGCCAAAAGGGATCAGAAAATACAATTGCAAGCATGTGAACATGGCAAAAACATAATCAGATCACAGACTTAGTGAAAACTGGAGCATGCTGAAAACAGATATCAAGTAGGCATGTTTACGAGCTCGATGCACTCACTACAGAGCAAGTCATGATAATATAAGAATACATCCATCAAGAATACATAAAATAAAAGCTAGACATGGCAAGAACAATAGCATAGCATGCACGGATCAACTACAACATCCTCGGCAAAATCGCTAACAAGTAGACAATCTGCTCAGATTCACAAAGTAGCAAACGTAGAGCTCGATTGACTCAAGCTACGGTGCTCCATAATTGCAAACAAAGACATGGATGGATAGAGCACTGCAAGATTAACAAAACATCCTTACTGATCATACTCAAAAGAGGCACGGATCGCTAGGAAACAACATGAACATATGGCATCACGAGAAAAACAGCTCAAGGACTTAGTGGAATTACTAAGTCCCTGAAATCAGCATTACCAAGTGGCTCACTTTACAAGCTTGTGCTAGTCACCACACACATCACAAAAATACATGAGTTGCACCTCTGGAAAGATGGCAAAACCCTTAACAAAACATATGTAGAACTCATGGGCATGTCATGCACACAATAATCATGGCAAAAATGACAAATATCTAAATGGAGTAGCAGGTCTGACAAATATCTCAAGTAGCCCTCTTCTAACACCATTTCGGGCATCAAGATGAACTCAAATGAAAATGGTGCAATGGAATGAAATGATTTACTCTCTAAGATGAACATTTTGATATGCTATATGCCAAAAACGGAGTTACGATGCGGAGATACGGCACGATGAACATAGGCACTTGAAACTGGAAAAAATCGGGGACTTAGAAGAATTTCGACCTCCAGATCTAGGGTTTCATGATGGCGCGCGAACCGAGGAAGAAATCCGGCGAGGTGGCGGTGGCTCCGGCGAGGGAAGTCGAGGGGGAGGCCGGGAAGGGGTGGATCCGGCCTCCTCTCGTCCCGATCCGGCGAGGGTGGCGGCTCCGGCCGGCTATGGCGGCGAGGGGCGCGCGGCGGCGCTGGCGCCGGCGGGCTGCGCGGCGGCCGGGGCGAGATCCGGCCAGCGAGGGGCGCGGGTGCGGTGGACGGCGTCGGAGGAGAAGGAGGCGCGGGGCGGCGCGGTCGATGGGCCCAAGAGGGCCTCCCGCGGGCTCGGGCGGGCCTCGGGCGGCGACGACGATGTGGGGCTCGCCCGGGCCACGTGGCGGTGGCTGGTTGGTCGGCGGCGGCGGGCGGACGTGTCCGGCCTGATTCGGACACGTCCGGCGGCGAGGGGATCTATTTTTTTAGGGTTACGGGAGGAAGGGGAAGGAGATTTTTGGGGGTGACTTTAAATAGGCATAGAGGGAGCTAGGAGAGTCCAAATGAGGTGCGGTTTTCGGCCACGCGGTCGTGATCGAACGATCTAGATGATGGAGAAGGCTTAGGTGGGTTTTGGGCCAACTTGGAGGGGTGTTGGGCTGCAACACACACGAGGCCTTTTCGGTCCCTCGGTTAACCGTTGGAGTATCAAACGAAGTCCAAATGATACGAAACTTGACAGGCGGTCTACCGGTAGTAAACCAAGGCCGCTTGGCAAGTCTCGGTCCCATCCGGAAATGTTTAATCCCCACACACGAAAGAAAGGTAGAAATGACCACCGGAGGAGAACGAAGCGCCGGAATGCAAAACGGACAACGGGAAAAATGCTCGAATGCATGAGATGAACACGTATGCAAATGCAATGCACATGATGACATGATAAGAGATGCATGACAATGATAAAAACACACGGAGACAAAGACCCGAACCCGAGAAAATAAAATAACTTAAGGCCGGAAACGGCAAGAGTTGGAGTACAAATTGGGAAAGTTACATCTGGGGTGTTACATGTATGTCTTGCGTGGGATACCCGTGGTGACAATGGGGTATTCTATTGATCCACTTGATGTATGTTTTGGTGATCAACTTGCGGGTTCCTCCCATGAACCTATGCATAGGGGTTGGCACATGTTTTTGTCTTGACTCTCCGGTAGAAACTTTGGGGCACTCTTTGAAGTACTTTGTGTTGGTTTGAATAGATGAATCTGAGATTGTGTGATGCATATCGTATAATCATACCCACGGATACTTGAGGTGACACTGGAGTATCTAGGTGACATTAGGGTTTTGGTTGATTTGTGTCTTAAGGTGTTATTTTACTACGAACTCTAGGGCTGTTTGTGACACTTATAGGAATAGCCCAACGGATTGATTGGAAAGCATAACTTTGAGGTGGTTTCGTACCCTACATAATCTCTTCGTTTGTTCTCCGCTATTAGTGACTTTGGAGTGACTCTTTGTTGCATGTTGAGGGATAGTTATGTGATCCAATTATGTTATTATTGTTGAGAGAACTTGCACTAGTGAAAGTATGAACCCTAGGCCTTGTTTTAACGCATTGCAATACCGTTTGTGCTCACTTTTATCATTAGTTACCTTGTTGTTTTTATATTTTCAGATTACAAAAACCTTTATCTACCATCCATATACCACTTGTATCACCATCTCTTCCCGAACTAGTGCACATATGGAACTTACCATTGTATTGGGTGTGTTGGGGACACAAGAGAATCTTTGTTATTTGGTTGCAGGGTTTCTTGAGAGAGGCCATCTTCATCCTACGCCTCCTATGGATTGATAAACCTTAGGTCATCCACTTGAGGGAAATTTGCTACTGTCCTACAAACCTCTGCACTTGGAGGCCCAACAATGTCTACAAGAAGAAGGTTGTGTAGTAGACATCAACATGGACATATCAATGTTGTTTCTTGCATTATCCTACTCATACTCTGAACAATGCTGATCTTACATTAACAATGCCTATCCTTTTTTGATATGATGCAGTGTCCCTACAGTTACTGCCCTTTGTAATCACACCACCTTTGCCAAAAACAGGGAAGCACAACTGGTTCCTCACTCGATCAGACGACGACAAAAGACTGATGATCATTCGGACAAATGAGCCAGAAAAGTTATATTGCAAAAACCCCACTGTATGCAAGCACCGTGAAATACGTGAGTTGCCAGATAGTGGCTGTTACATCTATGAGCTGGATACCAGCTTGTTGGGGCCTTTAAGATTTTTGAGTTGGAGGCGGGTAAACAGCCTTGGTTCACACTCTCTGTTTCTCAGACTCAATTATCCGATTAACCAGGAGATCACCATTAGCATGGACCTTGATGCCAGATAGGTTCGGTTTGCTATGGAAAAATGTGTCTACATGTGAACCCTAGGAGTTCGGGAGCAAACTCCCCTGATTGTCAATGATACAGCCTGCAGCCAAACTAAGGCGAGAATGACAAAGGCATCTGGATTAACTTTGATCCTTGGATGTGTCGAGTCCGGTAGGCAGTGATGTGGTTCAAGACTTCAGGCTGATAGGTAATTGGGCTGTTGCATCGAAAGGGTGGAGTACTGGTGTCTCCGGATAACTGGTGGCTGAACCGAGGCTACAAATTATGATGGTGTTGGATCATCCCTCTTCGAATGACTTGTTGTCTTTGCTGCTTGTTCTGGATGATTAGTTCTCTCTTTTGTTATGCATATGCCTTGTCATTTGGTCATCCTCGTCTATGTCACTCTTACTATGTAATAGTTGCCTCTATTTAGAATGTCATTCTCATTTGGATCACGAGAGTCTGAGCGCTGCAAATGAGTGCGTTTTGGTGGTGTAGCAAGACTTCTTATGAACTATCATGTCTTGCTGTTTATGTCAGTAGTATTCACTAGTCAGTGTTTGAATGATGTATATATCATTGTTTTGAACTGTTTATTGTATCGAACTGCTGGTGGGCTAAATGAGGGCATCACCATTCTCCAATGTTCAAATTATATCTTTTTTCAAGTTATAATTTGAGCTCAGTGACTTTCCGATGATGTACACTTGTTTGGGCCAGTGAGGTGTTGTTGAATATGGGTCGAGTAGTAATGCAATGCCAAATAGGTCAATTATGACTCTCAGGCCGGGCTCTCAGAATATCCTAAAAAGGTCGGGCTCTCAAAAAAAGAAAGAATAGGGACTCTTAGGCCGACATGTGGGCGCCACTGGTGTTTTCGTGCGCTTGCGCGCCGAGAGCATATTGGCGCGTGTTCGCAATTCATGCTACCTTTTCATCCCCAATCTCCCGCCCCTCCCCCGCCTCTGGAATCTCGATTCCTACTCCAGTTCCCCCAAATCCCCCTCCTGTACTCCCTGTACTCAAGCGCACTATCATGTCGCTGGTCAAAGCGGATCTTCGAGCTGGAGATCCTGAGGTTCGTCCTGCCTTCAGGCGCTGCGTGCTGTCGCTGAACAGTGGCATGGCGGTGCTTGACGACCAGTTTGCCGGTAAAGTGCTTATGGTAACCATCAACGGCAACCGGCTTCCCGTCTGGCCGGACGACCTTTTCAAAGATCTTGGCATTGTGCACGGCATCCAAATAAGTGACTTGCTCGTCGAAGTCTGTCCACCACCGACTGTTTTCTTCGTCAGGTTCCGGACAACTTTCAACTGCAGTCATGTGTTCGAATCTTCCCGGCGTTTTTTCTGCGATGGCGCGCTGGTGAGCTTTGATTGGTGGCACCCAAGATGGGGCTCGGTGCCCTCTGAGCTTGATTATTTAACAAAGCTTACCTTCCACGGCATCCCTCGACGTGCTTGGAATAGCGAGTCCATTAATGAGCTTATCAACGACCTTGGAGGTGAGCTCGTAAGTATGTTTGTTCCTCCAGACAGCTAGGCTCTGACGGTTATGGCATGGATGAAGAAACCGTCCACCATACCGTAGGTGATTGGTGTTGAGATACCGGTGCAGGAACCGGGGTTGTACTATTCGTCACCACCAAGGCCGCCACGGACCACATTAGGGATGTACCTGTATCGAGTGTTCGTGCATGTCGAAGAAGTTGTCAATCCATCAATCGAAGTCCTGCCACCGCCGCTGGTGCCCGGGTCCGTCGATGACGTCCATTACAG
This sequence comes from Triticum urartu, assembly GCF_003073215.2. NCBI lineage: Eukaryota > Viridiplantae > Streptophyta > Magnoliopsida > Poales > Poaceae > Triticum > Triticum urartu. The sequence continues at coordinate 142,595,155 of NC_053027.1, read as the reverse complement.
GAGTCAACGTCAGACTTTCCCCATGTTGCTCGGAACAATGGATGGCACAGGGCCTACTCCATCGCGCGGCGGAGGCCACTGCTTCTTTGGGAGAAGAGGCAGGGCTGGCTGCCTGTATGTGCTCTAATTTGAGGTAACAACTGAATCTAGTTAAATCCGAGCTATGGGTGTGAAGCACTGATGTGCCAGTACATTTGATTGTGACTTGTTCTATTTTTTTACCGAAACTTTTTTTAGAAAGAGCTGTACGTCAACTTAATGTTCTAGCAGAAATTATATATTGTGTTGTTTTTCTGTTTTCTTTGCACATCATTCAAGATATTTCCCCGTTATTGATAAAGACGATGAACCATTATGTACGTGTTCGTTGGTTTCAACATAGCCCTACCCGTAGCGATCCACTACTTCCACCCTGATTGTGCCGCCTGCGTAAAATTTTTGTATGCAAGTTCAGTGTGCTATGTTGTTCTATATGATTGTGTTGACTATATAAGTTTTTATTGAGCATCATCAATGCATATGGCTGAAAGATTTATTTACGAGCATCGACCGATCGGTCTCTCTCTCTCACACACACACAAACACACACACACACACACACACGCGCGCGCGTGCACACACACGCACAAGTGGGACTCGTTGAATTATTTCTTCGCTCGTGACAGGTCTTAATTAGGTTCCACTGTACTCTAGTTTTTCTTAAATTACTAATTGAGCTCAGTGACTTCAAAAAGTTGTACAGAAGCCTTGTTTGGGCCTTTCCGGCGTCGCTGAATGTGGGCTGAGTAGCCATGTAAGGTTGTACTATACTACACATGCCTTTTTTTCAACATCAGCAATGCAACAAGGCCGACAGTTGCACACAATCCGGGTCAACTTGTTATTCTCCGCCCCGCTAGGCTGCAAATCTTTCCTAGAAGAGATGCATTAGGCTTAACAAGAAAATGGGCTTTAAGAAATAATAAATTAGATGTAATTATAAAACTTGGGCAGTAACTATAAAAACATGCACCAAACACGTAATTAGTTTATAAAATATTACTTTTGGATTTTGAAAATTTTAATTTCATTAATTGTTGCGCGCGCAATGTTTTGTTGGATTTTTACGTAATACAAATTTATATTGAAATTGTATTTAATCTGACTAAAAATTTCGGGATAAAAATATTTCGGATCCCATCAAAATGTGGGAAATTTTATTGAATTCTATTTTGAACGGTTGGTTGAATTTATTAATCGTTGTTCTATCTAGAAATGGGTTATACTTTTAACAAACTCTAAATGGGCTGTAGTAAATTTCATTAGAATTCAAAAATGGGTTGTACATTCTTACAAATCGCAAATGGGCTATAAGTTCTCTTCCACACACTTGTGGGCCTACTAAGTTGACACATCCCCTAAAAAAATTAGTTGACGCGTATGCAAGGCTTTGTCAACTTATAGTCAACACACGGTTCTAGCAGAAGTGGTCGTTGGATGTCCATCCAATGGATGTCGTGCTTCTTCTTCAATCTCGGATATTCTAGCTTCAACCACCCAAAAAATGATTCCTCCCCCTGACATCTAGGGCGCACCATTTCGGAGGCTGGCCTGTGGGCCTACTAAGTTGATACGTACCAAGGGCTTTGTCAACTTAGTCAATATAAAAGATTCTAGCTGTAGTGACCGTCCGATGTCCATCCAACGACCATCGTGATTCTTCAAGCTCTGGTCTTCTTGCTCCAGCCGCCGAAAGCAGAGCCGGTCATGCCGCCTGCTCCTACTTCCCATGGCCGGCTATGCTGCCACGGAGGCCTCACCGCCCCCTAACACTCCCACCGCTGGCCAGGCCCTGCGGCGACGGCAGCCTCACACCGCAGTCGAACTAGTGAACCCTAGTACTCCTCTCCGCGTGGGCATCCACTGCCGCGTCTTCTCCGGCTCCGCGTCGTCCCCTTCCTATAGGCCTCGCCATCGTCCACCTCCCTGGTGCTCTCGGCGCGACGTGGTCAACGTGTTCAAGGAACGACTTCCATCGAAAGAGTATTGTACGTGGAGAGGCTGACAGCTAGGTCCATGGCCGCACCAAGGAAGTGCCTCCTTATGATGCGCAAAATAATGATTCCTCCACCTAATAGCGGGGACCCACCGGACGGGCCACCGTATTTCACGAAAAAAAATGTTTCCCCCTGACTGCCGGGACCCACCAGCTACATTTTCGCACGCAAGAAAGTGCGTCCATATTGCGGGAAAAAAAATGATTCACCCCCCTAACTGCTTGGACCCACGAGCTACATCTTCGCACGCAAGGAAGTGCCTAACAGTCGGGACCCACCCAGTCGAAGCATACGTAGGGTTGTCATTCTGGTCACAAACGTGTACGTACATACTAGTCGATCGGTTTGTATGCAGGGTGCAGAGATGAACCGTGGCCGTGTAAGGAAGGGCACGTGTGGTAGTAGAGGCGCGCACGTGTCGTAGTAGAGGTGCGCACGTAGCATGGACACACACGTACATCGGCCCAGGTGCAAGAAAGTAAATACGGCCATGTACGTACATACATGTGGGGTCTCGAATGCCTACTCGTGCATACGTACGACCAGGGCTCGTGTACATGGCTGTGGATGGGTCGGAACGAAGAAACTGCGTCATTGTTGTGTTCATGGAGAGGCAACGGAATGCGTCATGTTCATCGGGAGGCAACGGAACGCGTGCTGTTCATCGGGAGCCAACCGGCTTGCACGGAGCAACCGATGGAAACGAGGCCTGGCGTACCGCAGAACGAAGAAAACGGCCTTGTGTTCGACCGGCTACGATTGAAACGGGATCCTCTTCATCAGGAGGGGTCTGGCGTACCACAAAATAGAGGAAATGGACCTCCTATGGTCGAAACGGGGTCCTTTTTATCAGGAGGGGTGTGGCATACCACAAAACGAAGGAAACAGACTTGTGTTGGAGCGCTACGGTTGAAACGGGGGTCCTGTTCATCGGGATGGGTGTGGCGTACCGCAAAACCAGTCTCCACGGGATACTGTTCATCTCCACTGTCGACCTCCTCCAGCCTTCACGGGCTCCTGTTCATCCACCGTCGACCTCCTCCAGCCTCCACCTGTGACTGTTCATCCACGGGCTCCTGTTCATCAGCATCCACCACGCGCTCCTCCATCGGCTACTGTTCAACCAGCCCTCTCCACCGGGTCCTGTTAAACCACCCCTCCACAGGCTATTGTTCATCCAGCCCTCCACTGGCTACTTTTCAACCAGCCCTCCACCGGCTACTGTTTATCCAGCCCTCCACGGGGTCCTGTTCATCCACCGGCTCGACCGATTAGGGTCATGTTCATCTAGCGGCAACGGCCTCTACTACCACGGGGTCCTATTCATCCAACCCCCATCGGGAACTGTTCATCCAAACCCCCAAACAACGCTCACTGTTCATCCAGAGGCAACATCGATCAGCTTCAGTTAGCAGCAGTAGCGAAGGAATCACTTGGGTTCAGTTAAGTCGATTGATCACTCGGGTTCAGTAACGTGTAGCCTGTAGTACAATCGCTCGGGTTCAGTTAGAGCCCAACGCCTTACTTGGGTTCAGTTAGAGCGCAACGCCTCGCACACACGCGCGTACGTACGAGAGAAATGCGCATCGCTCGGCCCAAGACCACCCACCGTAACCGGGAACTCGCTCGATATTTTCCTCGCCCTCGCTTCTACCACGGTTTTCTCCGCCATGGACGGCCCAAAGAATGTCATGCAGCTGCGTCTCTGGCCCACCCAAGACGAAAAACCCATTTTCTGTCATGATTTTTTATCATAGAAGTAGGATCCCGCCACATCTATGATGATTCTGAGTTTTGTCATAATTATCATCATAGAAGTGTCATAAGAATGAAAGAAAAAAATTCGTTCGACCCAAAATGTCACGGATGTGTCTTTTTTTGTAGTGCTAGTTGATGTGAGACTATCTCCTTTTTTTTCTTCTCCACAACCACCGTCTATTCCACCTATAGTGCGGCTCACGCTCATGTATTGCGTGAAAGTTGAAAAGGTTTGAGAACATCAAAAGTATGAAACAATTGCTTGGCTTGTCATCTGGGCTGTGCATGATTTGAATATTTTGTGTGATGAAGATGGAGTATAGCCAGACTATATGATTTTGTAGGGATAAGCTTTCTTTGGCCATGTTATTTTGAGAAGACATAATTATTTTGTTAGTATGCTTGAAGTACTATTATTTTTATGTCAATATTAAACTTTTGCTTTGAATCATACAGATCTGAACATTCATGCCACAATAAAGAGAATTACATGGATAAATATGTTAAGTAGCATTCCACATTAAAAATTCTATTTTTTATCGCTAGTACAAATGTCCGTGCGTTGCAACGGGCAAAGAAAACATGCTCCACATGGCTTTATGCACTTCTTATATCCAATTGTGGCAAACCTTGGAAATAAGGTTACACCGAGTTAATATTTTGGACCATGAAATTCGTACGTGAAGAAGCCACCTAACGTCGTTAGTCAGGACCTACTTTAGCTTCGTAGATTCATCCGATGAAAGAGTATTGGTCCATGAAATAGTTTGTCAATCTTTTTTTTCTAAAAAACATCAATATTTAATATATATATATATATATATTTCCTAAGAAGTTGTTTTTTTATTTTTGAGTAGATATTTCAAAAAAATATTTTTTTAGAATCATTTTCAACATTATTTAGAAATTGAATCATTTTTTTGGAGATAAACATTTTTTTGAAAATTTATATTTCATTTGTAAATTTATTTTTTTGCATTGTTTGGGCTTGGCCCAGGCAAGAATTGATCGATACACACAAAGACAACACGAACTCTTTGTTAGGAAAAAAATGTTTCTATAAGAAATGAATTTATCCCCTTCCCGTGTACGATGCTTCAATGCCTTAAGGCACCTAGTTTTGTATTTATGACATGTAGGCCTAACAAGTGGTTGGCCCAACCCAAAGGCAGATGCCTTTAAGGCACCGAAACTGTGTCCCCTTCCCGTTCACCATTCTCCGCCCGTAGTGATGGCCAGCGCCGCCACCTCCTGTCTCCTCGTCGTTGTCGGAGGACGAGGTCATTAAGAAGAGCACTTCCGGCGGTCGCACTGTGGTGTCGTTCGCCCGCGCCGCCGTATCAATGGGACCTTGCGCGGCTCCCTCTTCCTTCCTGTTCCCTCCCACCCCTCCTCCCGCAGGCTCCAACCCTGGTGGTTGGTGGGTGAGCAGCCGCTGCTCGAGCAGGCGCTGGCTGGTGCCCTTGACTTCGCGTTCAACCTATCAACCTCTCCTCCCTCTAGTTGTGGTTAGTTGTTGCTGTAGTGGTAGTTAGCAGATTCAGATATGCTTTGTTAGTTAGTATTTTTTTACATATTTTGATTAGTTAGTAAACAATGTGTATGGCACACATGGTAGCACGTATTCAGTTCATCTGCTTGTCTTCTTGTTTTGTTTATCTATATAGCTTATAAATTGATATGTATTTTTCAAAATGGGTCAGATATATTTCAGGTTTCTTCGTTGAGCTAGAGAAAGCGATATTCAGAAAATTCAATGCAGCAGCAGCAACTCCAAGGCGTGAAATATGTTCCTATTTTGGCTGGTAAGTCTCAGTTTCCCCTTGCCTATAGATTTTTCTGTAAATTGCATATGTAGCTTGTATACACATAATGGAGATCACAAAAGTGTTCAAAGTTTCAAATAACCCTGAATGATTTATTGCACACATGATAAAAATATATTCATGAATGACTTTGTGGTTGAGGACATGAAGACATGCTCCTTAAAGACGACCAAGTAGTTATGAATTCTAACTCCGAAGTTGATAGTTGAATTGTTCTGTAGAATCCAAGTAATGAATTTATGGTTAGAAAATTAGCAATGTAATATGAAATTTAAATGCGTAACTTGGTCGTAAATAAACCTACGAAATACCAACTGGAATCTGGAACAAAAAATTCAAAGGTTACATTACCTATTTGGTGAGGACTTCTGTGTAGACAATATTCTTTGTGTATGTCTCGTCTGTACGAATCTTCTTATTCTTTTTCCTTTTGTCCTCCTTTGTGTTTGTGTCTCCTGTACTGATCTTCTTATTCTTCCCCTTGTCCTCATCATGTGCTCCCGTTAATACCTTTATGTTTAATGTCGCAGTCGCTCTAGAAAGCGCAACATATAGTTGACCATGTGAGAAAACCGGTTCAGGCAGGTAGACGCCGACATTTGGTATTTGTCTGACCTTGTGATTTGTTTATTGTCATTGCAAAACTGAGTCTCACTGGAAACTGTTTCCTCTTGAAATTGAACGGGAACATGTCATCGTCAGATGGGCATAATGGTATCCGAGGCAAGAAAACTCGCATTCCAGAGTGCTGCCCTACTACTATCTCTGCATCAATTGTATTTTTTTGGAATCCACATACGACCAACCTTGTGCGGTTGCAGAGTCCATTAGCGGGGTCGATGTTCCTGAGTAGTATGATTGGACAGTTTATTTTGAGCTTTAACATATGTGGAGGTAGTCCATTTGGGGTGAGGGTGTTTAGGAACTCTGGTGGATAGTAGTTATGAGGGTCGTTTTCTACAGAATCGAAGCTGTGGTACACCATCTCCTCTCCTTTGAAGCGATCAATCATTTTTAAGTTGATTCTGTCTACCGAATTCCTTGTGGACAAAATTGCTCTTGACGTGATGTATTTTGGATCTTTTAGGGAAGTGTTCCCTGTTCCGTAGATACTGTCAATGAGTCTATCCAGGCCATTATTATCTGTCTTATTTGGCACTCATATCCTTGCAGGTAGGAGTATTTCACCATCATCATTTGTCTCCTCGGTTCCGTTACCAATGCGTAGTAGGTATTCTGCAAACCACTTGTCGTTCTGAGCCCTCATGTTGTGCACAAGCTTCAATTGACGCATGGAATTCCAGAGCTCGGACCTGCGTAGTGATGTGTCTACTATTTGGGCTCTTGTTCCCTTCCGGACAACAGGGAGGACTTGCCTAAAATCTCCTCCAAATACGACTGTTTTTCAACCGAATGGAAGATCTGGTCTGTCCATTATGTCCCGCATGCTTTTGTCTAGCGCCTCCACTATCTGCCTCTTAGTCATAGATGCTTCGTCCCAGATTATTAGTGATGCTGCTTGGAGTAGCTTGGTTGTCCCACTTTGTTTAGTGAATCCACAAATAGCCCCATCGTCTATTTTCAGTGGAATCTTGAACCTCGAGTGTGCCGTCCTCCCTCCGGGCATTATGGAAGCAGCAACACCAGAAGTGGTTGTCGCCACAGCAATCTTTCCTTGTCCCCGTATTGTGGCCAAGAGCGCCCTGTAAAGAAAAGTTTTTCCTGAGCCTCCTGGTCCATCGACAAAGAATATGCCTCCTCTTTGGCGGTCAATTGTGTGTAGAATTTCATCGTAGGCCTTCCTCTGCTCATTGTTTAGGTTTTTATGTAAAGATGCGTCCTCGGGGTCCACCTCAATCGAGGTCTCCTCGATGATTTCCCTAGGTATGTCGTCTGTCGTCTCATGTTGTTTGTCAATCTCTGGAAGAGGAAATGATTTTATGTCTTTTCCCATTGAGTGCAACATGTCCCTGATATTTCTCAGCACCATCTGTTCAACCATGTGCTTGCATTTGCAATTTCTATTGTAGTCTTCTGACATTGACTCTAGGTGTTTGTTCCAGAGGCTACAGACGTTGCTTGGCTCGCAAAACACCAGGATTGTCGCGAATAGCCTTCGTAACGACGATGGCATTCGAAACAACTTTGCTTCTGTCATGCAGTCATCCAATGTGTTGTCTGCCTCAATGAGCCCTTGTTTTTCTGCAGCTTCACGGAAGGTTGGCATTAGCTGTCCATCGACTGTTCGTAGGTCTTCATAGCTCATCACGCCTGTCACGTGGTTTAGGAGAACTCGAAGATAGTATCGTTCTCCTTCAGCCGGATGTGCTGAGACGATCCTGCCAACCTGGAACAAAGCGGCTCGTTTCCTCTCTTGCCAGAACTTCCCTTGTGTTTGCCAAGTATAATATTCTGGAAAGTCTCTGTATAGTATACCTCGTGCTTTCTCATGTAAGATGTTTGCTTGAAAGTACGCTGTCAACATTGATATTTCTGTTCCTTCATGGTTGATAACATTCCTTATTTTTTCTTTGCCATGGTATGAAACCATGTGCATATTTGGGAGATGTAGCTGCAGTTGCAAGACCGGTGGGTGCATTTTGCTTAGTTCAAAGCCATATATTCTCCATAGTGCTTCTGGTGGTGTCACCCAACGTGCGTGTCTGTATTGTTGAATCTCGTCGATTTCGGCTTCGTCTACGTTGTCAGTTACAGATACAGATGCTCGGTCATGACCCTTGTAGATGTACTTGAACAGGTACTTAACAGCTTTAATGCTTGAGCATATCTCAACATTTATGTGGCAGTTGAACATCCTTAACAGATAGGGGTTGTAAGGAACCACCCACCTATTATCTAGTTTGCAATTCCTGACCGTTTCAGTCCGACCGTCATTGCGTCTCCTATATATTGGGTAGGAGTCCTTGCCTTGAATTGTAGTTTCATTAAATGGCCTTGGATAATTGTTCTTGCATGACGGACGATTCTTTGTGCATGGACATAGTTTATTCAATGCACCACAAGGACCATGCATCATATGTTTGATTACCATTTTGTATAACTCTGGGTATTTGTGCTTGCTAGGGAGCTCAGCAGAGATGATTCTGTCATACCGTTCTGGACATGTGTACTTATATTTTCCGGTCATGATCAGTAAAAAGTGAGCATGGGGTAGTCCCCTCTTTTGGAACTCTATGACATATGTATATGCCTGGACCTTTCCAAGAATGTTCTTAAATAGTTGCTTCTTCATTTCTTCTAGCTTCGCCCTGAAAACACGAACTACAATATCCGGGCGATCTTGTGGCGTTTGTCCAAACTGTAGTTCACATGTTATCTCTTCCCAACTGGGGTTGCAGGTCATTGTGAGGAATATGTCTGGCTTTCCATATTTTCTAACTAAAGCCATGGCATCTAGATATCGGCGAAGTCTATCTCGTGGCCCTCCAATAAATGATGATGCAAGTACTCTTCGTTTTTCGACTGCATTTCCCTTTTCTTCTCCAGCTTGAATGCTGCCCAGAAGGCCTTGGTATAGATCTGCTCTTATTTCCTTTTGATGATGCCACACGTAATCCAGTCTGGAGCTTTCAATCTTGATGTATGTATCTACAGCAAATTGCTGGAAAAGTCATCCGCCGTGCAATATTGGGTTGAATATGTTTGGTCGTGTATGGACTTTATAGCAGTAGTATTCTCTCATGGTTACCCACAAGCCATTGACTGAATCTATGAAAATATTAGAACATGAAAAATTTGCTGGATATGTAGGAGTGTACCATATATGAAAATAATTTTGAATAGAATAATATACGAAATTTTACCTGGTTCATCATCATTATTGATATTATCAGCACTGACATCTTCCTCTCATGTATCCCTCTTTGGGATTTTCCTATGCCAACCCAGTTCAGCTCTTGGAAACAACAAAGGATACGACAATGGATCATAGCACCCGTAATATGATCGAATGTGCTCTATTTCGTTGTTGTTCCCATGTAGTATTACATTCTTGTCATAAGTATCTCTTCTTTCATTTCCTTCAATCCACACTGCAGCTACCTCCGAATTGATTGGTTCATTGTAAGTTCTTTGGTCCAATCTTTGGTCAAGGTTCAATATGAGTCTGTAGTCCTCAAGGTTCTGGGCTTGTCCCAAACTCCTGAACTGTTGAGAGTATGGATTATTATTCGAATCACCTGCTTGTCTTGCTCGTACATTTCCTCGCGGCAACGGCGGTAACGATGCTCCAAGCTTGGATCATCATCGTAGAAGTATAACTCCAGATGCTTTGGATCTGAGCGACTGTTACCAAATGAGTGTATATTATGATAGATCTGACCATGTGCTCGAAACGTATAAATACTAGCTGTTCGCATGTCAGTTGTTTCTTTGTCAAGGTTGCAGTATAGAGTAGTGAATGAGAAGTGTCCATTGAAAAATCTTATATTGTTCCGAAAATGTCTTGCATCTGATTCGTTGCTTGTCCAAAGTCTCCTGAGTTCTGGTGGTGTATCTGGATTGGCTAGTCTTATCCGTCCTTTTCTGTAGCATAACCCCTTAGTTTCATACTTGAATTTTGTTGCATGGCAGAAGCTGCAATTTGGCACCGTTTTGAGCACGTGTGTGTTCTTTGGTATGTTGCTATAGACGAAATCATACGGGTCAGGGTTATGAACTTCATCATCTTCTGTGATTTTGATTTCCATTTCTCTTTCCCATTCTGCATTGATTTGTAACATGAAAATTTAGTAAAGGGTTAAAATAATGATGCAAATATATTTTAATTGTATTGAGCATACCTTGGCCAGAGAACATGTATTCATACTCGTTCGTGTCTTCTTCAAATATGACTTTATCATTACCGTGATCCTCGTTGTAAAATAATTGTGTTGGTGCATCTACCACTTTGATGGTTGCGTCTTGCTCACATATGACATCATCATTACCTGTGTAGTACTTTTTAAGTGTTAACACACATACATGTATGCATACATATAATTTTTGTATTTCATAATAGTATATATGCAATTGATATCTTACCGTGATCATCATTGTAGAATGACTGTATTCGTGCATTTACTTCTTTGATTGTTGGCAACATTGAAGAGGGGATGTCTGGCCACAAAGCTACCTTACTGTGATCGTTATTGTTGAATGTTGGTGTTTGGGCATCCGCTTCTTTGATGCTTGGAAACATTGACAAGGGTATGTCTGTCCACAAAAGATGGTTAGTTGTACAGACATATGTATATCTATTTTTAGTGCGAGTACACTATATTAAATTTAGAGCATTACCGTAAATCATGACTTTTGGTTGCTGTAGAGGTTCTATGTCATCACTGCCTGTTTCCGTTATGGATGCATCTTCTTCTGGTGATACAGAAACAATTTTCATCCATCTTGTCATGAATTCTTTGTTACGACGGTGTAGCAATGTTTGTCTTTCTCCTGGCGTCACATGCTTTTTGTGTTTGACAGGAAAGGTAGAAGTACCAACTTCCTGTTCGGTTGCGATATATGCAGGGTTCTCCATCGCAATTGAATCTTTGAAGCTTCTCAATTCACGGTTAACTATAATTTTTTCTATTCTAGCTTTCTTTTGTTCTGGTTGCATAGCTGCATATTTCTGTCTTCTTTTTGTCTTTACATCTGGCTTTTTTGTTGACTCTTTAGTTGTTTTCCTTTGTTCATAGGCTTCACGGCATTTTTTCCGTTTTCCTTGATTTTGTTCATCGGTGAGTCTTGCATACCGCTCTCTATCTCTTTTCTTTCTTGCTTGCTTTTCTTCATCGGTCATTCTTGCATATCGCTCTCTATCTCTTTTTCTTCTTTCTTCTTTGGCATCCATTGACCCAAATGACTTCTGCATGAGAGTTTATATAGAATTAAACCTGGATGGTATATGGAAGGATCACATTGTTAATATAGCATAATCAAGAAAATAAAATTGCATAGAATATAGCCACGACTATTTGAGATGACAATTGTACTCGGCTAATAGAGAACATGGCATATATTATTCTCTCTATTTACGCTAGATTGATCTTCCTGCATCCATAGCACTGAACTCCTGAACCTCAAGAAATCAGGAACTTCCATAATTTTCAGATGTTAAGAAGTTTCTCGACACTCTTAAAAATATATAAACCAATCTGTATCCTCCTCTTTTCCATTTGGGAGGCATATTTGGTGATGTCAATGCTTTTAGTGCAGGTGCTGGATATCTCACTCAGATTGGTTGGCAATCATTGAATTCACAGATAAAGCATGAGAAGGTCTGTCCCTTTGCCCTCACACCCGAACTATTTAAATTTCTGTAACGCTAGAGTACTGTTTTTTATGGGCACAGGAGTCATCTTTGGTGTGAGGTCCTCTACTTACAAGTCCTGTTGTCGAGACACTCTCAATGTGAATGGTTTAGAAATATTTCTTCTTGCCAAAGAAATTGAAAGTAGATGGTTATTAAAGAATCAGAGTCTTAATGGTAATGATTCTTCTCAATGAAATTCCGTTGATTTCAGTCAAAGCTTAGTGTGTAACTTAAGTCTCTGGCTGAGGGATAGTAACTTTGAAAAGGTTTGATCTGAATCTATCTTGAAAGAATAACTTGAGCTTTCACTTGTTAAGATAAGGCTTTTATATTCTACATTTATTAAAGAAAGTATTTAAGAAAAAGAGAGCACACTTTATTCAACTCGCAGTTTACATAGGCTAAGATGTTCACTGGAAACACAAAAGCTGGTGATACCAAATACCCGTACATGCTTTTTTTGCATTCCTCTGGATAAACTTGCATATCTTACATTGTGTTGTTCTTGTATTTGATTCAAAAAGATATAATAATTTCAAATCTATTTGTCCTAAAGAGTGCAAACTGTCCGTATACATGCAAGGAAATGATGATGGAAGCTATGGTTGTGGGCACACAGGAAAGCTCATGTCTTTTTCAAAACGACAAAACCGCATTTAGCTTGGCATGAGATCGGACGTACCTCAGGTGGAGTCGTGTTGTACGGCGAGATTGTAAGACTACCTAGAAAGGTGATTTCTAGTGCAAAGCCGATGCACAAAGCTAGCCAAGCCAGTGGAAGCCCTGTGTATGTATTTGTAGCAGCACGGCGTGTGTAGCTAATTAGATTCAGACTAAAGCCAGAGGAGTCCGTGTGTTTGTGTCCGACTCGGCGTGTGTAGCTAATTGGAATTCGGACTCTTGCTAAGTAAAGCCAGGGGAAGCCGTGTGTTTGTGTCGGACTCTTGTATGTAGCTAATTAGGATTTTGATTGCTAGTATTTTTGTAACAAACGTGTGCACTTTTGTTAAGTACGTTTCTTGTTCCTATTTTTGTAACAAACGTGTGCACTTTTGTGGTTTTGATACTGAGATTGATAAGACTGAGAATAGATATAGATGTGTAATATTTATTTTGGTTTATCTTTAAGAAATGAAAGTTTGAGCACGCACCGCCTTTACTAAATAGGAATCTTTTATGAAATTGTCTGATGGTCTGTGTTTGATAGATGTTCGACAAGTGTGGGTATGTGCTGAGAGGAAGTTCTGTACAATCATGGTTTATTTTTTTAAAATAAAAAATTATGAGCATAAACAGTTTAGCATGTGCCAGTAGTTATTCCTGATCGAAGCTTAAACACCAGTAAAGCTCTGGCCACTACTTACAGTTGTATGGATCTAAGTATGCAGTGTCTTTTTTTACTTGCTACGGCTGGGGCTTGCCCAGTTTGTGTTCAATTTTCTAAATCTAGAGTTGTGCACGGTACACGCACGAATTAAAGCACCACTTTGCCGGTGCAAGAGTCCATATTTGTAACAAAATTTTACATTAAAATTAACTTTGTTCAGCTTTTCCATCGAGTGTTGAGTTCTGCAAGCAGTAAAGGTAGAGGCGTCGCTGGGGTGCTGGGGGCAAACTTTATCAAGCCCACTCATGACAAGCAAGACTTTGAGAAGTCGCAGCTGTATCAGAAGCTGATCATTCGCTTGAAAGACATGACAACTAAGTACTGGTAACTCTTGTTTTCACTTCTGTTTCTTCCAAATCCACAACCACCAAAGTCTGCTTCTGTTCTGTAATTAGTATTTCCACTTGCTTTCAGGGATTTACATAGTCACCTGATTTCGTGGTTATCTCTAGTTGTAGCCAACACACAACAACAATTGGCACATCAGATTTAGGGAGGCCAGATCTGGTGGCAGGTTCAGCATCCAAGAATAAGAGTTTTCATCAAATCTGGGCATAGCAACAATACCATGTATCGAAGAAAGTTGTATGCCATAGTATCTCTCTGAAAGGTAATTGCCAACATTAAACTGTTTTTTGGTTATGCCATGTAAGCATCAGAAGCAATATATTCTTTTAACTAAGATCTTTTACAGAAAGCAAAGCATTACTATTGTCTAAACCTATGTAGTTCCCTAAGCTGAACAAACTAAACTTTATGATTGAGATGGTACTATTGGCTAAACCTATGTGGTTCCCTAAGCTGAACACACTAAACTTTGGGACCAAGCTGGTGCGTTACAACATCTAGGATTGTCGAGACAATTTAGGAGCAGCAGTTGGACATATAGTTGATAGCTTCTTCATCCTGATAAAGTTGATGAAGTCCAGGACACCAGTAGGCATGCCATCTTCAGATTCATTGTGCTCGAATGTTAGAAGATGTCCCAAAATTTGTTTCCTGAGTTTGTATCCATCCTATACATTCAAAAAAAATTGTAGTCGACTAAAATTACTTTCACATGTTCAAAAAAATAACAATGATTGCTTAGTTTCACATGCGTAAAACAAAAACGATATTCACCTTTAGAAATGGTAAATGTAGTTTTCCATCTTCCCATGTGGACATGTAGAGGGTAATAAGATAACCAGATAGTTCCCTGATATAATACATACATATATCGTTAGTTGATGTTGAGAACATATATTATACATATTCAGTAAACCAAATACTTACTGTATAGTTTTTATATCTTGAAAAATGTTACCTATTGTAAACGGGAATATCATCTACGATTTTATGCCGCCATAGGAGAATATTCTCATTCCATCTAGACCCAGGGCATGCCTTTGACATTGCTTTCGGTAAATATTCTGCAATCCATATAAGTCTATGCAAATATTTTGCATGTGGATTGTATTGGTAGATAGGATCGTTAGGGGTAGGATCCAAAATATGGACAGTATGTGTATCTTTGTCCAATATGAAGAGAATGAAATCACCATTGGAATGTACTGGAATATGAATCTGTAATATGCTAAATATTAGATGTAAAACAATGTCGTGTTGAAAGTAACTGAGAAATGCTCTTACCGATTTGCATGCTGAAATATTATAGTTGAAGCCAGGCCAACTACGAACGGAATATGCTAGTTGTTCCACATCTAACTCTTTTCGGAAGTTTGGATGTCGTCCAAAATCAGTTATCATCTAGTAGTATATATAACAATCGGTTAAAAAGGTTATCAAAGAAATAGATTATATACAAAAAAATATAGTGAACATACCCAAAATTGCATGTATAAATAATGTTTTGATATCAATCCCTTTTTCTTTTTGGCCGTTTGAATGTCGCCAAACATAAATTTGCGCACGACCATATTGAAACAATCAAGATCCAAGGGAGAATCGTCATTTAGAATTGTTTGTAGTTGTTTGAGAGTCAACCTAATTGTATATGGGTTGGAGCTCTGTACCCATACTTTCCTGGTAATCATTATGATTAAGAAAATAATAAGATAATAATAGGATAATATGTGTTGGCAATTACACTACTAACTTAAAATTACTTACTCTAAAATCTTAGTGGAATCGATTGATTGGATGTAGCTGCAAATTCCACCTATCAACTCATGTGGGCTTATGTTAGAAAGAACAGATAATAATGATTCATATTTATTTTCAACAGTTGACGGGATCAATTTTTTTGATTTTTTATTATTATCTAGACTTTCCAACATTTCCACATCATTACAATCTCCCTTAGTGTCGTCATCACTTTGTTCGGCTATTGTAGTCATTCCAGCAGTATTTGTTTTCCAACATAATAGTATGCTGGCTAACTTATACCTAAAAGAAGTAATAATATCCTATGCAGCAACAACAATTATTAGTATATATAAAAAATTAAAATATCAATTAAATTTTTGTATGAAACAAAATAGATATATACCTGTGTAATTGGATAGGATAGTGCATATCCAGTCCAATATTCCATGAATTTAAGCATAAATAGACCACAAGATGAACTGTATAATTAAAACCAAATTTATTATTCTAAATGCATGACAATATTACTTATATTGTTAGAGAACATATTTGTCACTTTATACCTATCCTTTTGAATTGGCTTCTGTAGTTGTTCTACTATATTCCATTTACTAACATCAACGTCTTTCCAATTAGGACTAATCAAATTTTGACTTTTCAGAATTTCCAACTGATATTGTAGCCCTTGCAGCTGAAAAATAATTAGTTATAAAAAATAATACACATAAGCAAGGGATCAATTTATGACATTTGACATAAATAATTTGAAATGATGTAGTAACTAACCGTAGCAGTGAGATCATCTCGGTTAAATTCACAACACAGTGAGTCCAATACTTGAATCTCACTCTTTTTTGCATTCACAACAGCCAAATACCAATGTGTATTGTTCATATTTATTGGAAGTTTAATCTATAATCAAGATAGTTAGTATAAAATAACTAATAAAAATGTATGAAACGCAGAACATGAAAATTATGGATATGAATTTTACCATGTCATGCTTCACATAGGTTTTGACAATCTCTGTCATAAAGGTATCATCTTCATGTATTCCAAGCTTGCCATCCCGTTTTAACAGTGTGGTAACAAAGGGATTCTCAAAATATACTTTACTATCATTCTGGACATGTACTTGGTCCTTTATACAACATATATATGCGCTGATTACCTATAATTTTTTTGAAAAACATTACTGATGGATATCAATAATCAGGGACTTTTTCCTTGTAAGTAAGGATACTTACATCATCATTTAGCCACTCTTTTTCATTTAGCAGGCACATCATTTCATGTTGTTTCACAGATATTTCATCTATCTTCACCAGCAATTGTTTTTCAAAAGATGTTTCTATTGCTATATGAGCACATACATCACGGTCGGTCAATGTATAATGTGCAGAAAGTTTAATCTGTGTGTAAATATGGATTAACGGTGCACATAGACTAATAATAATATACTCAATAACAACAAAATAATACCTTGTGGGAGATAGTCATATGTTTCATGTTCCTCTTTTTGCTTGTCATCATCTAATGAAATATTTCCTTGATTCGAGGGCAATTCATAATTCTCTATTTGATTATCATCATGTACTGAAATATTTGCTTCATTCAAGGGCAATTCAGCATTCTCTTCTTGCTTATCATCATCTAGTGAAATATTTCCTTCATTCAGGGGCAATTCAGCATTTGGAGATAATGTCGATCTAGTTGGTGACGAAGGTGCTGGTAATGGATCACTATTTGTCTGATTATCCGACTCAGGAACCATCGATACAAAACTTTCTTATAGTGGAGGTAATGTTGAGATGATTGGTGACGTAGGTGATTGCTCCAAAACACTGGATTCCATACATTTCGTTTTTTTTGAAGGCCGGTTATCAAAATCCTCAACAATGGTAAATTCAGTGTTGTCATCCACTTTCTGCAATGGCAAGAAAAAGAATAGTTAAACATTCCAGTCATATTGTTCAAACAATATTTGAGATTATTACAAAGTTGAATCAAGAAGGAATAATAAAAAATACTTGATCAAGACTATTGCAATTCCTGTACCAATTTCTTCTTACTGGTATAATATGAAAACTTACTATATATATTTTTACAGAAAAGTTGCTCTATTACAGGTACTGCTACAGTAGAAGGATTTAGATTATCTACTGTTATTGTCTAAAATCAAGAAGGAATAATAAAACTAATATTTCATCAAGGCTGTTGCAACTCCTCTAGCAAATTTCCATCAAGTTCTAGTCACTGTTATAACATGCAATCACAACCAACCACTAATGCACACCTTTAGAATAACTACAAAGACATAGAGTGGAACCATATAGTACCTGTGACCGCGATGGCGGTTTTCTTTTGCTGTAACTGTTCTTTTTTTTGCTGGGACCAGTCAAATTTTGTGCTGCGACCTGGCGGCGTCGAGCCATTGTTTCCCTGGAAACATACATTAGTTTTGTTAGAAGAAAATATAAATAAAGCATTAACTAACAACAGGCTATTGGATCTTGACATGAAAATAGTCAATTCAGTAAGTACAAATTTAGATGAACTACTTCCATAAAAAACTGTATTTAAATAGAAGCCTTCTCATGCTCATGCTAAGAAAGCCTTGCTTCTGTTACTTGTATGTATTGGTTTACTTTTTACTTATATATCACTACTATTTACTGCTAAGAAAGGCTGCAGGGACCATATAGCACTGATCTCAAGTTCTCAACCACTAATGCAGACATTCAGCCAATTAAGTACAGAGATGTAGAGCCGAACCATATAGCACTGGTCTTACAAAAATAAACTTAAACAGAGACCTTTTCAATTCTAGATCTTACAAAAATAAACTAAAATAGAGACCTTTTCAATTATAGATCAGTAGGTTTTTCAAACTGAGAAGGCCTTTCCATTAATCAAAAACCATAGATAAATCATTGTCCATGCACCTTTGGCTAATGATATATGCATACATAAACCATTGTTCTCTGGTGTGTTTATAAATACATATTCATAGATAAATCATTGTTCTCTTGTGTGTATATATTTCATCTCCAGATAGCCTAATTTTGGCTAATCTATCAGGCCAAAAAAGTGCAAACTATTCGTACAGATTATATAGTTCTTAGCTGATACATGTTCTAGACTTGTAGTAAGCTACCCGAATCTAGATGAGGAAGCATGAAAAAGATGATGCCCTGCAGTAGCTATCAGCTGGTGCATATTTTAGATATTTATCAGACCATTATTCATCCTTATTGGTGCTACCAAAGGTGAGATCTCTGGAACATGCTTAAGTTTCTCTCTTGTTTCCATTATTTGGAAACCATTAGGAGATCCTTACAGCAGGAACACAAACTAACATACAGAATTGACTTCTCGAGGCATGTAATCATCGCTGTTAATGGTAGATGTATAAACTGACGAGACAATAGTTTGTACCTCAGGCCAGGCGAAATTCCGGCAGGCGGTGGAGCACGTGCAGTGCAGACGGATCTCCGGTGAAATCAACAGTGTACAAGAACGGTGATGCAGAAGGATCTCCGGCGAAATCAACGGTGTACAAGAACGGCGATGTAGGAAACTTGCAGCACGGCGATGTGTTGGGCAAGAAACTTGCGATGCGATCTAATCGTGGTCGAGGGGTTCCTTCTTATAGCATCAATATCCGTGCACCGGACGGCCCCGTGCTCAATCATAAAGTATAGTTTGTTCAGCTTAGGGAACTACATAGGTTTAGACAATAGTAATGCTTTGCTTTCTGTAAAAGATCTTAGTTAAAAGAATATATTGCTTCTGATGCTTACATGGCATAACCAAAAAACTGTTTAACGTTGGCAATTACCTTTCAGAGAGATACCGTGGCATACAACTTTCTTCAATACATGGTATTGTTGCTATGCCCAGATTTGATGAAAACTCTTATTATTGGATGTTGAACCTGCCACCAGATCTGGCCTCCCTAAATCTGATGTGCCAATTGTTGTTGTGTGTTGGCTACAACTAGAGATAACCACGAAATCAGGTGACTATGTAAATCCCTGAAAGCAAGTGGAAATACTAATTACAGAACAGAAGCAGACTTTGGTGGTTGTGGATTTGGAAGAAACAGAAGTGAAAACAAGAGTTACCAGTACTTAGTTGTCATGTCTTTCAAGCGAATGATCAGCTTCGGATACAAGTGAAAACAAGAGTTACCAGTACTTAGTTGTCATGTCTTTCAAGCGAATGATCAGCTTCTGATACAGCTGCGACTTCTAAAAGTCTTGCTTGTCATGCTTAAGTTTCTCTCTGGTTTCCATTATTTGGAAACCATTAGGAGTTCCTTACAGCAGGAACACAAACTAACATACAGAATTGACTTCTCGAGGCATGTAATCATCGCTGTTAATGGTAGATGTATAAACTGACGAGACAATAGTTTGTGCCTCAGGCCAGGCAAAATTCCGGCAGGCGGTGGAGCACGTGCAGTGCAGACGGATCTCCGGTGAAATCAACGGTGTACAAGAACGGCGATGCAGAAGGCCCAATAACGACCAGAACACGTCCGAATAATCTTTCCAACATAAAATTTAGTACCACCTTGGTCAGAACATCATCAACAATAATAATATGGGTGAACGGATTAAAAATTTGGTGAAACGCACCTTACTTTATTAGTAGGTATAGATATAGATATAGATTTATCTACTCGAGGACGAGTAGGAATTAAGCTTGGGGATGCCTGATACGTCTTTAACGTATCTATAATTTTTTATTGTTCCATGCTATTATATTATCTGTTTTGGATGTTTTATGTGCATTAATATGCTATTTTATATCATTTTTGGGACTAACCTATTAACGTAGAGCCCAGTGCCAGTTTCTATTTTTCCTTGCTTTAGAGTTTCACAGAAAAGGAATACCAAACGGAGTCCAAACGGAATAAAACTTTCGCAGTGATTTTTCTTGGACCAGAAGACACCCAGGAGACTTGGAGTGCAAGTCAGAAGAGCCACGAGGCGGCCACAAGGGTGGAGGGCACGCCCCTCGACCTTGTGGGCCCCTCGGTGACCCCCTGACCTAGATCTTCATCCTATATATTCTCAAATATCCGAAAAACTTCCAGGGGAGCCACGAAACCACTTTTCCACCGTTGCAACCTTTTGTACCAATGAGATCCAATCTAGGGGCCTTTTCCGGCATCTTGTCGGGGGGGGGGGGGTGATTCGATCACAGAGGGCTTCTACATCAACACCATTGCCTCTCCAATGAAGCGTGGGTAGTTTACCACAGACCTACGGGTCCATAGGTAGTAGCTAGATGGCTTCTTCTCTCTCTTTGATTCTCAATACAATGTTCTCCTCGATGTTCTTGGAGATCTATTCGATGTAATACTCTTTTGCGGTGTGTTTGATGAGATCCGATGAATTGTGGATTTATGATCAGCTTATCTATGAATATTATTTGAATCTCCTCTGAATTCTTATGTGCATGATTTGATATCTTTGCAAGTCTTTTTGAACTATTGAGTTGGTTTGGCCAACTAGATTGGTTTCTCTTGCAATGGGAGAAGTGCTTACCTTTGGGTTCAATCTTGCGGTGCTCGATCCTAGTGACAGAAGGGAACCGACATGTATTATATTCTTGCCATCGAGGATAAAAAGATGGGGTTTTCATCATATTGCTTGAGTTAATTCCTCTACATCATGTAATAGTAGTAGATGCAGAATCGTTTCGGTCTACTTGACACGGACGTGATGCCTATATTCATCATCATTGCCTTAGATATCGTCATAACTTTGCTCTTTTCAATCAGTTGCTTGGCAATAATTTGTTCACCCACCATAATAATTTCTATCTTGAGAGAAGCCTCTAGTGAAACCTATGACCCTGATACGTCTCCAACATATCTATAATTTATGAAGTTTTCATGCTATTATATTATTATTCTTGCATGTTTTACAATCATTTTATAGCAACTTTATATCATTTTTCGGGTCTAACCTATTGACCCAGTGCTCAGTGCCAGTTGCAGTTTTTGCTTATTTTTTATATCGCAGGAAATCAATATCAAACGGCGTCCAAACACCGCGAAACTTTTGATGGACCAGAAGACCAGCAATGGGCCAGAGTAGCACCTAGGAGGGTGCCCCGAGGGGGGCACAACCCACCAGGGCGCGCCTGGGGGCCCAGGCGTGCCTAGGTGGATTGTGCCCACCTCGGAGGCCTCCCACACCCCCTCTTTACCCTATAAATTCCCAAAAATTCCAGAAACCCTCGGGGTTAACCTAAATCAGAAGTTTCGTCGCCGCAGGCCTCTGTAGTCACCCAAAACCAATCTAAACCCTTTCTGGCACTGAGGGAGTCCTGGATTAGGGGGTATCCGGACAGCCGGACTATAACCATTGGCCGGACTATTGGACTATGAAGATACAAGATTGAAGACTTCGTCTCGTGTCCGGATGGGACTCTACTTGGCGTGGAAGGCAAGCTAGGCAGTACGGATATGGATATCCCCTCCTTTGTAACTGACCTTGTGTAACCCTAGCCCCCTCCGGTGTCTATATAAATCGGAGGATTTTAGTCCGTAGGACGACATACAATCATACCATAGGCTAGCTTCTAGGGTTTAGCCTCTCCGATCTCGTGGTAGATCAACTCTTGTAATACTCATATCATCAAGAATAAATCAAGCAGGACGTAGGGTTTTACCTCCATCAAGAGGGCCCGAACCTAGGTAAAACATCGTGTTCCCTGCCTCCTGTTACCATCCGCCTTAGACGCACAGTTCGGGACCCCCTACCCGAGATCCGCCGGTTTTGACACCGACATTGGTGCTTTCATTGAGAGTTTCTCTGTGTCGTCGCCGTTAGGCTTGATGGCTCCCACTATCATCAATAGCGATGCAGTCCATGGCGAGACTTTTCTCCCTGGACAAATCTTTGTGTTCGGCGGCTTCGCACTATGGGCCAACTCGCTTGGCCATCTGGAGCAGATCGAAAGTCACGCCCCTGGCCGCCAGGTCAGATTTGGAAGCTTAAACTACAAGGCCGATATCCGTGGAGACTTGATCTTCGACGGATTCGAGCCCTTGCCTTGTGCACCACGCGGTCACAATGAGTACGATTTAGCTCTGCCATCGGACAGTGTTCAAGAAATTGCACCAGTAGCCGCTCCGACCCTTAATTCGGAGCCAGTTGCGCCTCCCGTGGACGGGTGGATAGACCCCGCCACAGAGGCCGTATCCCCAACGGCGATCGAGCGGAATATCGACCTTACCCTTCACGAGAACCGTGTTGCTAAACTGTCGGATTCTTCTCCGGCCACGGACTTCGGACCGCCTGCGCTCGTTCCTATCGAATCCGGTTGGGCGCCAATCATGGAGTTTACCTCCCCGGATATTTTTCAGCACTCGCCCTTCGGCGATATACTGAACTCATTAAGGTCTCTCTCCTTGTCAGGAGGATCCGGGCCGAACTATGTCCGGCAGGATTGGGATGCGGATGACGAAGAAATTCGCCGCCCACCCACCACCCACTTAGTAGCCTCTGTCGATGACTTAACCGACATGCTCGACTCCGACTCTGAAGACATCGACGGTATGGACGACGATGCAGGAGACGAACAGGAACCACTGCCCACAGGGCACTGGACGCCCACTTCATCACATGACGTATACATGGTGGACACACCAAAAGAAAACGACGACAAGGAATGGAAGGACGCAACGAAGGGTTGTCCCCTCGAGAAGCAGTCAAAGCGGCGGCGTAAGCGCCACCCCAAATCCCGCCTCGGCAGAAACAATGATCATATAGACCCGGCGTTAGAGCAGGGTGAACCATCGCCGGACCACGGCAACACGGAGAATCAAACCGAACAACCTGACTCTGTCAAAGATAATAGTCCGCACGACATCACACCGGACAGACACCCAGAGCAACAGAATGCCCATAAAAGGCTTGTTGCCACCGCGAGGAGTCTAAAAAAGCAGAAGCAAAGGCTCAAGGCTGCGCAAGACACACTCAAAATCAGATGGAGTAAAGTACTCAACACAGCAGCGAAGTACGTCGGTAATTGCCACACCAAGAGCTACCCAAAACGGAAGTTGCTACCTGAATTCGATGAGGAGGCCTTAGATCCCCCACAACCAAAAATTAAAACGGCCATCTGGCCGGATAGACGACCTCACGGCCAACATAGAGCGGCAAACAACGCTGCACATAAGCCAATACGCGATCCACGCGAGGGCTCGCATCAAACGGACGGCACAACCAGATCCATCTATGGACCACGCAAGCGCGCTCCAACATACGATGCAACACAACAAACATCCGAACACCACGGTACACCTAGATACAGGGGTGCCGCACACCCCCTATGTTTCACCAACGAGGTGCTGGACCATAAATTTCCAGAGGGATTCAAACTCGTAAACATAGAGGCATACGACGGAACAACAGACCCTGGGGTCTGGATTGAGGACTATATCCTCCATATCCATATGGCTCGAGGAGATGATCTCCACGCCATCAAGTACTTACCCATCAAGCTCAAAGGGCCAGCTCGGCACTGGCTTAAAAGCCTACCTGAAAGCTCCATTGGAAGCTGGGAAGAGCTCGAAGACGCTTTTCGGGCAAATTTTCAAGGGACTTATGTCCGACCTCCGACGCGGACGATTTGAGTCATATAACTCAACAGCCCGGAGAGTCAGCCCGAAAGCTTTGGAACAGGTTTCTTACTAAAAAGAACCAAATAGTCGACTGTCCGGACGCCGAAGCCTTGGCAGCTTTTAAGCATAGCGTCCGCGACGAATGGCTTGCCAGACACCTCGGCCAAGAAAAGCTGAGAACAATGGCAGCATTAACAAGCCTCATGACCCGCTTTTGCGCAGGTGAGGACAGCTGGCTAGCCAGATGCAGCACCAGCGACCCAAGTACATCCGAAGTTAGAGATGGAAACGGGAAATCACGACGCAACAAAAATAATAAGTGCCGGAATAAAGAAGACAGCCCGAAGAGCACGACGGTAAACCCCGGATTCAGAAGCTCTCGGCTAGGTCAGCAAAAGCCGCCCTCTAAAGGCGCCAGAGATGAACTGTCCAGCCTAAACAAAATTCTGGACCAAATATGTCAGATCCATAGCACCCCCAATAAACCTGCAAATCATACCCACAGAGAATGTTGGGTCTTCAAGCAGTCCGGCAAGCTCAACGCCGAACATAAGGGGCGGGATACACCAAGCGAAGACGAGGATGAGCCTCGCAAGCAAAGCACTGGGGAACGGAAGAAATTTCCACCATAAGTCAAAATAGTACACGTGTTACACGTGATAAAGGGGAGAAACAAAGTGGCACTCCTAGATAAATACGCCCAAGGGCCTATCACCGCGGAGTTCTGCCACAGGCCGTCTCAACAGATCACCTTCGACCATCAGGATTACTCGGCAAGTATCCGGCGCGCAGGATGGGCTGCCTTGGTATTAGATCCAATAATTGACGGATACCATTTCACACGAGTCCTGATGGACGGTGGCAGCAGTCTAAACCTGATATATCAGGACACAGTCCGCAAAATGGGGATAGACCCAAAGAATATTTGCCACAGCAATACTACCTTTAAAGGAGTAACGCCAGGCCCAGGGGCTCATTGCACGGGCTCCCTGCTACTAGAGGTTATATTCGGCTTCCCCGATAACTTCCATAGTGAAAATTTAACCTTCCACACTCCGTTCCAAAGTGGCTATCAAGCAAAACTTGGACGCGAAGCTTTCGCTTGCTTTAATGTGATACCTCATTACGCTTCCCTCACGCTTAAGATGCCCAGTCCACGTGGCATCATTACAGTAAATGGAAATATTGAGCGATCCCTGCGCGCCGAAGATAGTGCGGCTGCCTGGGCAGCCGCACACTAAAACGGCCTCACCAACTAAAGCATTCGATAGGTCGTCAATACCACGGACACGGTTAGACGAGTCCGGCGCAGCTATATCTATCCCTAATAATAATAAAGCACGGATTGACTCCGTGGGTTCACCGTCACAATACGCTTTCTTTCTATGAATTTACGCTTTTAGTTTGAATTTAAAACATATACGCGAGGTGGTACTAATATTGACCCACTGCCACCCGTAAGTAAAAAAAAGACCTAGCGAGTCGATCCCCATCTCCCTCTCTCCCTCGATCCCACAGGTCACGTACGACGCTCCTCTCTCCCTCGATCCCTTCTCTGCACCACCGGCGCCCATGGCAAGCACTATCCCCTTGCACCGCTTGCCGGCCTCCCGTCTCCAGCCTCGATACATCCCTTCCCACCGCTGGCGCTCCTGCTTGCTCTGCAGCTATCCCCAACTCCTCCTCAATCCACACCTCCGTGTCCTCCGCCTTCGCCGCCTGCCGCCTCCTTCTCCCCACGACCCCACCTCCTCTATTTCTCCCCCTCCGCCTCCTGCCCCCCTCCTTGCCTGCCTCCTTCTCCCCACCCCGCCCGCCTCCTTATCCTGCCTCACGACTGTCTCGGTGCCGGTGGTGGTGGCCACGACCAGACTCTTGCGCAGCTACTGGCTGCAGTTCCTTGTGCTTCCTCCCACGTCTCCACCACCTTGCCTGTGCAACACCGTGGCCGCACGGTCCCAGCACCATCTACTACAGCCCCGCGGTCAATCGTCTGGACACCATGGGCAGTGGCCATGGAGGCCGCACCTCTGTCCGCTCGCCAGCCAGTACCTCCGCCTACATCCTCCCTCATCCATCTAGATCAGGGTTGCCCAACAGGTGTTTGCTTTTATGCCTAAAAGTAAGTATGTTCTTCCTAGAATAAGCTCCATACATATATATATGCATTGCCTGTTGACTATTCCTAAATTCTAACATACATTTGCAGGTTTATGAATGCATACTGTATAATTGTGGTAGAAGCACTTGTTCTTATTCTCTTGTCTAATTAGAGTTTTTAATTAGTGAGGTAGATGATTTCTTTAGCTGCATATTAGTTACAGAACATGAGCATGTGAAGAGACAAAGTTCCAGCATTTGGTTAAATCTGATATAACTTTTGAAATAGGCCCCAAAACTTTCTAATTAGATACTACTAACATATTGTTTTGTTTGAAAATATTTGGGTAAATAGGTTTCGGTGATTGAAAATATTTGAGATACCACACTTCAGTTAAATTTCATATCTGCTCCCTGTTTGATTCAACTCCATGAACAAATAAGTTCATGAACAAGTTCCTATTTAATTCAAGTATGAAAGATTCATATTTAGGTACATAGGTTTCCGTGATTGAAAATATTTGATATGCTACACTTCAGTTTCAAGTGAAATAATATACATGGATTTAAATTAAGTTTTGACATGTTTGACTTGCCTGTATTCAAAAACTATCGTTTGCCACAACTGCGGTTATATCAAAGCTACAAATAGCGGCAACTTGCAGGGTCCTGCTATCTGACCATGCTTGCTGAAGCTGCTACATGTCATCTGTAGTTTTTCATGTTGTGTCTTTTCTGAGCGCGTGAAGTTGCAAGTTGCAGAAGTGGAATCAACCTTTTCTGTTATCATGCCAAAAGAAAAAAAAACCTTTAATGCTACAGCCGAGCGGAGCCATGGATGCCTATGGTTTCGCATACTTGCCTCTGTTGCTGGAGGTAATTAGCCAGTCACCTAATGCTTCCTCCGTTTTAATGCATGTTGTTTCTCAAAAATATAGGGTAGTACAGCTGCATACAGATTGTATGCAGGAAACATACAGTGGAACAGAACTGAAGCATCTCTAATCTGGCTCCCTTGGTCTTTCAATCAGTTGGTTAAAACCCAAGATATCTTTTGGGGTTCGCATTAGTTGTTTACTAGAGGCTTGCACGACCCTTTAGAAATTAGAAGTGATTTTAAAACAAAAGTGGAACCGAACTGCAGCTATTTCCGTTAGTATTGTCTATGTCTACTTGACCTTTCATGGGAATCTTCCGCAACCTGCAAATACTACAGATGATATGTAGAGAAGATTTCAGTAGTACTTATTACTGCCTTAGTACCATGCCGTTCTTCTCTGCATAAATCATTTCTAAAGCTGTCGGAGGAACTCTGCTCACAAATCTGAATATCCAACTAACCGTCTTACCACTAATTAGTTGCCGCAGTGCAACTACTGACAGTGGATACTGACATCTTACTCTCTTGGCAGAGTTCAAAACAACATGATTCAAGCTGATGAAATTCAGTCGTATTTTTTTCTTTTTTCCCGAGCATGTAGTTTCTTCAACTGTTCTGAAGGTCCTCTCTTTTGTAATTAAGCTCACATGCAAATGTCCTGGTACGTACTTAGAATCATATAGCTGACAATATTCAACTTTTCTGATGTAGTAAGAATGCCAGGCGTTATTTTGTCATTGGTGTTTCCATTTGTCGGTTACAGGTATATCATTCCAATATTCATACTATAGAAGTCGTTGTCAGGGAGTGCGAGATGGGCGGCGCAGTGGCCAGCGATGGCAACAGCATCACGACAGCTGTGTTCACCCAGTTTGAGGTGACGTCGAGGAGATGTCGACGAACTCCGTGGATGAGCGGTGGTCATGAGAGTTTGCCGAGGAAGGCCGACTCGATCATGGAGTTGCTATCGCTGCAGAAGGCGACGCTAGCAATAGAGACATCCATCCATTAGTGCCACCTTGAATAACAACGTTGTAAGGCTCTGCACTGGTGAGTAGAACTCTTCCTCCAAATCAAATCCAACTATTGGCTAAAGATGTTCTAAAATTTGTTGCCTGACTGCCTCATCTGTGTCCATATCTCGGTTGGGAATTTCCAGGTTGCTGAAGCAGCAGAGAGGCTTGCGTCATGCAAGCAACTGGTGGCTACAAGGATCTGTATGTAAACATGGTATGTGAAATTTGTGCCACACAGGAATGGAAATGCCAATTTTCAAAACATAATATGCGTGTTTGGATGATGGTTACTCGGGGTAGCCGCATAAAACTTGGAATTAGTATAACTTTAGTGTGGCTATGAAAATTTTAGATGTAGTTAATGATTTGTTACTTATTGGAGTAACAAATTCCAGTTACCCAGTAGAAATTAGTTGAATCTGAAATCAATTATTAAATCTGCTTTGTAGGCTTTTGCTAAAGAGAGAAACTGAGAGATACTACTATCCTGGTTCCATGGAAGGCTTATTTGTCATCTTGAATCCCGATTTGGACAAGAAGAACTCCCCCATGTTTCCTTGAATCTCTATAAAGCAGTGTTGTGCATTACTATTGAATGACTCCGTGGGTCATGGGCATAGAGTGGAGGTTGCATCACATCCTCTACATTGTGTCAAAGGACTTGCATGTGGTGGCGTTCATAGTGGACGGGGTTTGTTTTCATGTAAGTGATGGTCGATGTAAGATAGGTGGTGGATGGATGGGCATTTCATAAGTTTTTTTCCCGTTGCAACGCACGGGCCCTTTTGCTATGTAATTCATACAGGTTTGATGGCCATACCCCTATTACAAATACAAGGGGCTCAACGAGCGCAGACAAGTGGCAACTTTTACTCATCTTGAATTGAACATGGTTTCTTTAAACCTACCTTTTTGCACGACAACTTTTCACCTAAGTTCCTCTCTTTTACAGATGACCATCGTGCTACACCCGTCCAGGATACGGCACAACGGAGACACAGGCGCAGACGTGCAGCAGGTACCCGTTCTAAGGATTCTTTTTAGATTAAGACCCCGCGTCAACCTTTTTAAATGTCTCCTATTGATACACATCCCTCGAAATCTCGGTACAATTGAGAAGTATGCTGATGTCTTGGCATGTGGCCACGTCAGAGTAATGCACGTACCTAGACACCAGGGGCTTCTTACAAAGGGCATTGTTCAGGCCCATAATAAAGACCGAATACCTTAGGGAGTGTTCGGCGTCGCGAGTTTGGCCTTATATGCATCAGCTCCGAATCATGTCTTTGGTCAAATGTTGGGTTTGCCCAGCTCCTGTGTTTTGCTGCCTCACGTTCCGCTCTATCGGCTAAGGCGACACCATGAGAACTACTGCGATTGTGCCCTGGTTCATCCGGATGTGCACCTCAGTAGAGAAAGCCGAAAACTGACTGTCATGATATAGCGTGAGACTGGTCAACCACTCGATGACCTATCGGAATCTTAGAATTCCTCCGCCTTAACGAAGGTTTCCCGGCCAGGCATGTACGCACCCCGAATTCGGGTGAGTGTGGAGCCACCAGGGGCTATATAGTAGCCCCACTGTCAAACTTCTCTGGCTAAGTGAAAGTGTTAAAGCATTATAGTCCTGTTGCCTAGTTTGCTGCGCTATCACCTCCTTAATAGGACCAAGACGTTGGATTAAGTGTGAACACACGTCTTCTGCGAACACCCCCGCATTATATGCGTGGGGGCTGAACCCGACGACTGCAATCTTTCAGGATATACATATATGTACGTAAACGGCCGCACATGAGGCATCATATTACTTTCGGGTAAAAGTATAAATACAGCCATGATAAATTTAATAAAAACATTGTTTTTACAATGGGAATACATGTCACTCAAACATAATACTCTTCAAGCACTGGGCCTCTATCAAACAAGCACCCTCAAGAACTTCTTCAAAATAGTGCTCGGCAGCCACTCGGCCCATGGCCGAACCCTGCGCCACAACAGTGGTAGCATCCATCTCCGCCCAGTATGCTTTGACACGGGCAAGTGCCATCTGCGAGCCCTCTATGCACGCCGACCTCTTCATCGCATTGATGCGCGGCACCGCACCAAGGAACTGCTGCACCAGGCTAAAATAGTTTTTCGGCTTTGGCCTTTCCGGCCACAACTGATCCACGACAGACCTCATGGCGAGTCCGGACAGCCTATTGAGTTCGGCCCATTCGGCTAGCTGATCAGTCAATGGAAGTGGACGCTCTGGAATGTTAAACTGCGACCAGAACAACTTGTCCACTTCACGATCTGTTTGATCTCGGAAGTATTCAGCCGCATCGACCGCTGAGGGAGTCCTGGATTAGGGGGTGTTTGGATAGCCAGACTATACCTTCAACCGGACTCCTGGACTATGAAGATACAAGATTGAAGACTTCGTCCCGTGTCCGGAAGGGACTTTCCTTGGCGTGGAAGGCAAGCTTGGCGATACGGATATGCATATCTCCTACCATTGTAACCGACTTTGTGTAACCCTAACCCTCTCCGGTGTCTATATAATCCGGAGGGTTTAAGTCCGTAGGACAACATACACGTCAACAATCATACCATAGGCTAGCTTCTAGGGTTTAGCCTCTCCGATCTCGTGGTAGATCTACTCTTGTACTACCCATATCATCAATATTAATCAAGCAGGACGTAGGGTTTTACCTCCATCGAGAGGGCCCGAACCTGGGTAAAACTTCGTGTCCCTTGCCTCCTGTTACCATCCGGCCTAGACGCACAGTTCGGGACCCCCTACCGGAGATCCGCCGGTTTTGACACCGACATTGGTGCTTTCATTGAGAGTTCCTCTGTGTCGTCACCGTCAGGCTCGATGGCTCCTACGATCATCAATAGCGATGCAGTCCAGGGTGAGACCTTCCTCCCCGGACAGATCTTCGTCTTCGGCGGCTTTGCACTGCGGGCCAATTCACTTGGCCATCTGGAGCAGATCGAAAGCTACGCCCCTGGCCGTCAGGTCAGATTTGGAAGTTTAAACTACACGGCTGACATCCGCGGGGACTTGATCTTCGACGGATTCGAGCCACTGCCGAACGCGCCGCACTGTACCGAAAAGCATGATCTAGCTCTGCCGCCGAACAGTGCCCTGAAGGCCGCATCAGCATCGGCTTCGGCCCTTAATTCGGAGCCAACCGCACCGATCAAGGATGGATGGTTGGACACCGCCTCGGGGGCTGCGATCCTAACGGCGATTGAGCCAAACACCAGCCCCGCACTCCACGAGACTCATGATTCCAAGGAGCCGGACTCCTCTCCGGACTCCGAGCCACTCGCGCCTCTGCCGATCGAATCCGATTGGGCGCCGATCATGGAGTTTACTGCCGCGGACATCTTTCAGCACTCGCCCTTTGGCGATATTATGAAATCACTAAAGTCTCTCTCTTTATCAGGAGAGCCTTGGCCGGACTACGGTCAGCGAGATTGGGATACGGACGATGAAGAAATTCAAAGCCCACCCACCACCCACTTTGTAGCCACCATCGACGATTTAACCGACATGCTCGACTTCGACTCTGAAGACATCGACGGTATGGACGCCGATGAAGGAGACGATGAAGAACCAGCGCCTATTGGGCCCTGGAACACCACCTCGTCATATGACATATACATGGTGGACGCACCAAAAGATGACGACAAGGAGCGGAAGGACGCACCGAAGGCTTGTTGCCTCGAAAAGCAGTCAAAGCGGCGACGCAAGCGCCGCCCCAAATCCCGCCTCGACAGAAATAGCGATCACACAAACCCAGCGCTGGAGCAGGGCGAACCGCTGCCGGACAACGGCAATCCGGATAATCAAACCGAACAAACAAATCTTATCAAGGATAATGGTCCGGACGACATAACACCGGACAGGCACCCGGAGCAGCAGACTGCCCGTAAAAGGCTCGTTGCCACCGCGAGGAGTCTGAAAAAGCAGAAGCAAAGGCTCAAGGCCGCGCAAGACACACTCCAAATCATATGGAGTAAAATACTCAACACAGCAGCAAGGTACGGCGACAATCGCCCCTCCAAGAGCTACCCAAAACGGAAGCTGCTACCTGAATTCGATGAGGAGGCCTCAGACCCCCCACAACCAAATATCAAAGCAGCCACCTGGTCGGATAGACGACCCCTCTACCAACACAGGGCGGCATACAACGCCGCTCACCATACAACACACAACCAATGCGAGGGCTCGCACCCAAAGGACGGTGCAACAAGATCCATCTATGGACCACGCAAGCGTGCCCCAGCATACAATGCAACACAACAAACATCCAAACAACGCGGTACACCCAGCTATAGGGGTGCCGCACATCCCCTATGTTTCACCGATGAGGTGCTGGACCACGAATTTCCAGAGGGATTGAAGCCCGTAAACATAGAGGCATATGACGGAACAACAGACCCTGGGTCTGGATTGAGGACTACATCCTTCATATCCATATGGCTCGAGGAGATGATCTCCACGCCATCAAGTACCTACCCCTCAAGCTCAAAGGGCCAGCTCGTCACTAGCTCAAAGGCCTCCCCGAAAGCTCCATTGGAAGTTGGGAAGAGCTCGAAGACGCCTTTCGGGAAAATTTTCAAGGGACTTATGTCCGACCTCCGGATGCGGACGATTTGAGTCATATAACTCAACAGCCCGGAGAGTCAGCCCGAAAGCTTTGGAACAGGTTTCTTACTAAAAAGAACTAGATTGTCGACTGTCCGGATGCCGAAGCCTTAGCAGCTTTCAAGCATAGCGTCCGTGACGAATGGCTCGCCAGACACCTCGGCCAAAATAAGCCGAGAACGATGGCCGCATTAACAAACCTCATGACCCGCTTTTGTGCGGGTGAGGACAGCTGGCTAGCCAGATGAAGCACCAGCGACCCCAGTACATCTGAAGTTAGAGATGGAAATGGGAAATCACGGCGCAACAACAATAACAAACGCCAGAATAAAGAAGACAGCACGAAGGGCACGGCAGTAAATGCCGGATTCAAAAGCTCTCGGCCAGGTCAAAAGCCGCCCCCTAAAGGCACCAGGGATGAATTGTCCAGGCTCAACAAAATTCTGGACCAAGTATGTCAGATTCATAGTACCCCTGGTAAACCTGCTAATCATACCCACAGAGAATGTTGGGTCTTCAAGCAGTCCAGCAAGCTCAACGCCGTACACAAGGGGGAGGATACACCAAGTGAAGACGAGGACGAGCCCCCCAAGCAAGACACGGGGGAACAAAAGCAATTTCCACCAGAAGTCAAAGCAGTAAACGTGTTACACGTAATCAAGGGAAAAAACAACGCGGCACTCCCAGGAAAGTATACCCAAGTGCCTGTCACCACGAAGTCCTGCCATTGGTCATCTCAACCAATCACTTTCGACCATCGCGATTACTCAGCAAGTATCCGACACGCAGGATGGGCTGCCCTGGTATTAGACCCAGTAATTGGCGGATATCACTTCACAAGAGTCTTGATGGACGGCGGCAGTAGCCTAAACCTAATATATCAGGATACAATCCGCGTGTTGGGGTTAGACCCAACACAAATTCCCATAGCAATACTACCTTTAAAGGAGTAACGCCAGGCCCAGGGGCTCGTTGTACGGGCTCCCTCCTACTACAAGTTATATTCGGCTCCCCCGATAACTTCCGTCGCGAGCATTTAACTTTCCACATCGCTCCGTTTCAAAGTGGCTATCAAGCACTGCTCGGACGCGAAGCTTTCGCTCGCTTTAATGCAATACCACACTACGCCTCCCTCACACTCAAGATGCCCGGTCCACGTGGCATCATCATAGTGCACAGAAATATCAAGCGATCTCTGCACGCCGAAGAGAGTGAGGCTGCCTTGGCCGCCGCACACTAAAGGCGCCCGGACAAGCGAAAGCATCCAATAGGTCGTCAAGACCTCAGATACAACTAATCAAGTCCGGCGCCGCTATTTATACGGAATAAGTGGTCACACCCCTATTTGTCAATACAAGGGGCTCAACGCGCGCAGACAAGTGGCAATTTCTTATCATCTTGAATTATACATGGTTTCTTTAAAAACTATCTTTTTGCACGACAACTTTTTCACTTAACTTCCTCTCTTTTACAGACGATCATCATGCTACACCCGTCCAGGATACGGCACAACGGAGACACAGGCGCAGACGTGCATCAGGGACCCGCTCCAAGGATTCTTTTTAGATTAAGACCCTGCGTAAACCTTTTTTACTGTCTCTTGTTGATACATATCCACCGTTGAGAAGGATGCTGACGTCTTGGCATGTGGCCACGCCAGAACAATGCACGTACCTGGACACAAGGGGCTTCTTACAAAGGCCACTATTTAGGCCCGGTTTATACCACAAAGACCGAATACCTTAGGCAGTGTTCAGCGTCGCGAGTTTTGGCCCTATATGCATCAGCTCCGAATCATTGTCTTTGGTCAAATGTTGGGTTTGACCGGCTCCTGTGTTTTGGTGCCTTACGTTCCACCTTGCCGGCTAAGGTAGCACCAGGAGAACTACTGTGATTGTGCCCTGGTTCATCCGGACGAGCACCTCAGTAGAGAAAGCTGAAAACTGACTGTCATGATATAGCGTGAGACTGGTCAACCACTCGATGACCTGTGGGAATGTTAGAATTCCTCTGCCTTAATGAAGGGCCATTTTCCGGCCAGGCATGTACGCACCCCGGAATCGGGAGAGTGCGGAGCCACCAGGGGCTATCTAGTAGCCCCACTGTCAAACTCCTATGGCTAAGTGAAAGTGCTAAAGCATTATAGTCCGGTTGCCTCGCTCGCTCCGCTATCACCTCCTTAATAGGACCAAGACGTTGGGTTAAGTGTGAACGCGTGTTTTTGCGAGC
This sequence comes from Triticum urartu, assembly GCF_003073215.2. Taxonomy (NCBI): domain Eukaryota; kingdom Viridiplantae; phylum Streptophyta; class Magnoliopsida; order Poales; family Poaceae; genus Triticum; species Triticum urartu. The sequence goes on along the minus strand of NC_053027.1, from coordinate 142,560,233 downwards.
ACCTCCGCATTATATGCGTGGGGGTTGAAGCCGACGACTGCAATCTTTCAGGTTATACACATGTATACATAAACGGCCGCCCAGGAGGCATCATATTACTTTCAGGCAAAAGTATAAAAATAGCCTTATAAAAATTTATAAAAGCATTTCACTTACAATGAGATTACATATTACTCAAACATAATATTTTTTGAGCACTGGGTCTCTATCAAACGGGCACCCTCAAGAACTTCTTCAAAGTAGTGCTCGGCAGCCTTTCGACCTATAGCCGAATCCCGCGCTGCAACATTGGTAGCATCCATCTCCGCCCAGTATGCCTTAATACGGGCAAAGGCCATCCGTGCGCCCTCTATGCACGCCGACCTCCTCATCGCATTAATGCGCGGCACCACGTCAAGGACCTGCTGCACCAAGCTGAAATAGCTGTTCGGTTTTGACCTTTTCCGGCCATAGCTGATCCACAACAGACCCCATGGAGAGTCCGGACAACCTATTTAGTTCGGCCCATTCGGCTAATTGGTCAGTCAATGAAAGTGGACGCTCGGGAGAATGGAATTATCTCCAAAACAGCTGGTCTACTTCACGGTCCGTCTGACCCTGGAAGTACTTGGCCGCATCGGCAGCGCTCGCCGCCAAATCCATATACACATCCTTCGAACTCCACAGCCGATCCAGAGGGGCATATCGTGGATCTCCGAATTTCCTCCGCAACATAAAGGATTTCCGAGCTACAATATCCCCGGCTTCCCGCAGTTCCTCCTTCTTTGCCCTCATAGCAGAGCGGAGATCCTTTTTCGTCGCAGCAGCCTTCTCAAGGTCCGATGCCTTCGCTTGGTTTTCCTTTTCAAGAACCCGACAACAGTCGACAGCGGCTTTTATTTCTATAGCCATCTTGGCCATCTTGTCTCGGGTCTCGCCATGCGCGGCCTTCTCGGCTTGCAACTCTTTGGCCGCCTTCACAGCAGCCACATTACCCAACCTCGCTTGTTCCTTGGCTCGGGCAAGTTCTGCCCGCAAGGCTTCAACAGTGGCAGCTCCATCTGCAGTCACAACATATTAAAGATACTGGCATCATGCTGCTCTTCCTATGTGGCATTTACCAGATAATGACACTTACCCTGTGCCTCGTCAAGCCTTTTGTTAACAAGCTCGATGTCGGCGTCTTTCGCATCCAACTGCCGTTCTAAATGGGCAAAATCGCTAGTCCGGCTAGCCACCGGAGCTTCCATCACCTGCACATAGAGGCAGTATGGTTATTTCCTAGGAATATGATCCTCTGTTCCTCGTCGTTTCCGATGACAACCAGAGTCTCAGGGGCTACTATCTACACTGGGCACACCTAGCATGTGCAGGATTATCATACATTCTTTTACGTACCTCAAAGCCTGTCAGTAGACTCATAAAAGCTTCATGCAATCCGCTTTCGGCAGACGATATTCTCTCCATCACCGTATTCATCAGCACACGGTGTTCATCTAAGATGGCCGCTCGCCCCACCAACTCCCTCAGAACATCCGATCGCACACTAGACGGTGCCGGACTCTTTTGTCTGCTCTCTTCGGGAGCCGGACACTGGGAGCTTCGGGGGTCAATGGGATTATCTTCTAGCCTCAGCAGACTCGGAGAGGCCCTCCGCGACGACACTTCAGGGTCGCCCGCTTCTGGAGCGGAGGAGTCCGGAGGAGGCGTTTCGCTCTCCATCATCTCTGGAAGAAGATCCCCCGAAGATGAGCTCATTTGGGAGGGGCTAAGGCCCGAACTGCAAAAATATATGCGGTGGTTATTTTCTCAGAAGAAAAAGATGGCATATCTGTACTAATAAAAGTATTTCGGGTCACTTACAACTCGTGGGAGAATTGATCCCCCCGCGGACTTTGTGTGGCAACAGCGCCCCCAAGGTAGGACCCTCTGTGGGAGACTTCTTCTCCCGTTTGGAAGCTTCGGCTTCCGAATCCCCGGGCGCAGTCCTTTTCCTCTTCTGTTCATCTTCCTTCATGGAGATGCTCGCTCCTTCGGCTAGAATGGGCAGCGTTGGGGGCCCGCGTCCGCCCGCATTATCCTCCACAGTATCTTCCTTCAAGGGCTCTGGGCAAGGTGCGGTCTGGAGCATCTTTTGCAATACTGGATTTTTCAAACCCTCAGGGAGGGGGGCCGAACACCGAATCAACTTCGCCTTTGTTAGCCAGTCCTGGTCAAAAAGCGAACTTTCAGAAATAACTTCGTAACAAAGGAGAGATAGTATGTTCGACCGGAAGATGCCTTACCTGTTCGGCGGCGCGGTTACTCCTCAGGCCCACGTCCTCGGTGATTTTCGGACACTCCACCTGAGGTCCGAAGAATGACTTGTACATCTCCTCGTGCGTCAGGCCGAGAAAATTTTGAATGGCACGCGGTCCCTCGGGATTGAACTCCCATAGGCGAAGTGGCCGGCGTTTGCAAGGATGGACTTGACGAACCAGCATAACCTGTATTACCGCAACCTAACTGAAATCTCCATTGAAGAGATCTCGAATGGAGCTTTGCAGTATAGGCACATCCTTGGCTGGACCGCAGCTCAGACCTTTGCTGATCCATGACATCAGCTATGGTGGAGGGCCCGAGTGGAAAACAGGGGGGCTGCCCACTTGGCACTTCTAGGAGCCGTGATGTAGAACCACTCCTGTTGCCACAATTCGGACACCTCTGGGATGGAACCTTTCGGCCACGGAGCTCCCGTCATCTTGCATATTGAGGCACCTCCACACGCTGCATGTTGCCCATCGATCATCTTCGACTTCACTTCAAAGGTCTTGAGCCATAGGCGAAAGTGAGGGGTAACCCGAAGGAAGGCCTCGCACACGACAATAAATGCCGTGATACGAAGAAAGGAGTCCGGAGCTAGATCATGAAAGTCTAGCCCGTAGTAAAACATAAAACCCCTTACGAAAGGATCCAGAGCAAGGCCTAGACCTCGGAGGAAGTGGGAGACAAACACGACGTCCTCGTTGGGTTCGGGGGTGGGGACGGCCTGCCCTCGGGGAGGCAGCCGATGCAAAATCTCGGCGGTCAGATATCTGGCCTCCCTCAACTTTTTGATGTCTTCTTCCATGACAGAGGAAGGCACCCATCAGCCTTGAAGGCTAGATCCGGACATGACTGAAGGTTCGGAGCACCTGACCTGAACTTCGGGCGTTTGAGCTTGAGGTGGGGGAAGGATTCAATTGAACACGAGAGGGAAAAATAAAAGCCTTGTCCCCTTTATAAAGAGGGTGAATATCAAGCGTCCTCTCCATGTCCGTTTGGACTTGCCTATAATCTAGGAGTCCTAGAAGTGGTTGGGTTACCCACGCCCGTATTGATGAGAATCCTGGGATAAGGGGACACGATCTCTGCTTTAACAAGACGTGCCAAGGAAACCGCCTCGCATGACGTGCTGAGGTGGGATAACAAAACGACTCGGATAAAGGCTTGGCCGTGGTGTGTCACACTACGGAATACGTCAGCAGATTAGATTTGTGTAAATATTATTCTCTCTATGGCAATATATGGAAACTTATTTTGCAGAGCCGAACACTATCTTTGTGTTCAAAATCTTCTATGAAGTACTTGGAGGAGGAACCCGCCTTGCAATGCCGAAGACAATCTGCGCGCCGGACTCGTCATCATTGAAGCCTGGTTCAGGGGCTACTGAGGGAGTCCTGGATTAGGGGGTGTTCGGATAGCCGGACTATACCTTCAGCCGGACTCCTGGACTATGAAGATACAAGATTGAAGACTTCATCCCGTGTCCGGAAAGGACTTTCCTTGGCGTGGAAGGCAAGCTTGGCGATACGGATATGCAGATCTCCTACCATTGTAACCGACTTTGTGTAACCCTAACCCTCTCCGATGTCTATATAAACCGGAGGGTTTAAGTCCATAGGACAACATACACATCAACAATCATACCATAGGCTAGCTTCTAGGGTTTAGCCTCTCCGATCTCGTGGTAGATCTACTCTTGTACTACCCATATCATCAATATTAATCAAGCAGGACGTAGGGTTTTACCTCCATCGAGAGGGCCCGAACCTGGGTAAAACTTCGTGCCCCTTGCCTCCTGTTACCATCCGGCCTAGACGCACAGTTCGGGACCCCCTACCCGAGATCCGCCGGTTTTGACACCGACAACCGCGCTCGCCGCCAAGTCCATATATGCGTCTGCCGAACTCCACAGCCGATCCAGAGGGGCATACCACAGATCTCCGAACTTCCTTCGCAGCATAAAGGGCTTCCCAGCCGCAATATCCCCGGCTTCATGCAGTTCCTCCTTCTTCGCTCTCATGGCAGAGCGGGTGTCCTTGGTCGCCATTGTGGCCTTCTCAAGGTCCATCGCCCTCGCCCGGTTTTCTTCTTCGAGGAACTGGCAATGGTCGGCAGTGTCTTTTAACTTTACAACCATCTTGGCCATTTTATCTTTGCTCTCGCAATGTGCAGCCTTTTTGGCTTTTAACTCTTCGGCTGCCTTTAAAGTGGCCGCATTACTAATCCTTGTTTGTTCTTTGGCTCGGGCAAGCTCCGCCCGAAGGGTCTCCACGGTCGCAGCTCCGTCTGCAGTCACAACATATTAAAGATACTGGCATCACGCTGCCCTTACTATGTGACATTCACCAGAAAACATTACTTACCCTGTGCCTCGTCAAGCCGCTTGTTAACAAGCTCGATGTCGGCATCTGCCGCATCCATTTGCCGCTTTAGTTCAGCAAACTCATTAGTCCGGCTAGCCACCGGAGCTTCCACCACCTGCACATAAAGCGGTATGGTTATTACCTGGGACTATGATCCTCTGTTTGCCGCCGTCTTCGGCGACAACCAGAGTCTCAGGGGCTACTATCTACACAGGGCACACATAAAAATGTGCGGTACTATCACAAATGTACATCATTTTACGTACCTCAAAGCCCGTTAGTAGACTCATAAAGGCGTCATGCAACCAGCTTTCGGCGGACGAAATCCTTTCGATCACCGTACCCATCAACGTACGGTGTTCTTCTGAGATGGTCACTCGCTTTTGCAGATCCCTCAGTGCGTCCGACTGCATACCATACGGCGCCGGACTCTTTTGTTTACCCTCTTCAAGAGCCGGATACTGGGGACTTCGGGTGACCATAGAATTATCTTCTGGCCTCACCGGACCCGGGGAGGCCCTCCTTGACGACACTTCAAGGTCGCCCGCTTCTTGAGCGGGGGAGTCCGGGGGAGGCGTTTCGCTCTCCATCATCTCCGGAAGAAGATCCCCTGAAGACGAGCTCTGTTGAGAAGGGCTAAGATCTGAACTGCGAGACAAATGCTTCGGTCATTTTCCTCAGAAGTAATATCTTTACTATTAAGTATTTTTTTTGATCACTTACGTCTCGTTAGAGGGCTGATCCCCGCACGGACTTTGTTCGGCAAAGGCACCCTCCGAGGCAGGACCCTCTGGCGGAGACTTCTTCTCCCGTTTGGAAGCCTTGGTTTCCGGATCTTCAGAGGCAGTCCTCTTCCTTCCCTGGAGCGAGAGAAGGTCAGATTCTTCCCCTTGGTTATCCTCCTTCATGGAGGTGCTCATTCCCTCGGTTGGAATTGGTAGCGATGGGGGCCCACTTTCGCCCTCATTATTCCCCCCTCTATCTTCCTTTGAGGGCTCCGGGCAAGGTGCTAGCTCGAGCATCTTTTCCAGTACCAGATTATCCAAACCCTCAGGAAGGGGGGCCGAACACCGAATCATCTTCGCCTTTGTTAACCAGTCCTGGTCAAAGAGCGATTTCTCATAATGACGTCATGATAAATGAAAGACGGTGTGTTCGGCTAGAGGATTACTTACTTGGTCGGCGGTGCGGTTGCTGCTCAGGCCCACGTCCTCGGTAGTATCCGGACACTCTATTTGGGGTCCAAAGAATGATTTATACATCTCCTCATGCGTCAGGCCGAGGAAATTCTGAATAGTGCACGGTCCTTCTGGGTTGAACTCCCACATGCGGAGGGGCCGGCGTTTGCAAGGCTGGACTCGACGAACCAGCATGACTTGAACTACCACAACCAGACTGAAATCTCCTTCGAAGAGATCTTGAATGCGGCTCTGCAGTATAGGCACGTCCTTGGCTGGGCCACAGCTAAGCCCTCTGCTAATCCATGACATCAGTTGTGGTGGAGGACCCACGCGGAAAGCAGGGGCAGCCACCCACTTGGCACTTCTGGGAGCTGTGATGTAAAACCACTCCCGTTGCCATAATCCGGACGCCTCTGGAAAGGAACCCTTCAGCCATGGTTCTCCAGCGATCTTGCTTATTAATGCGCCTCCGCATGCTACATGCTGCCCCTCGACCATCTTCGGCTTCATGTCAAAGGTCTTGAGTCACAGGCCGAAGTGAGGGGTAATGCAGAGGAAGGCCTCACATACGACAATAAATGCCGAGATGTGGAGGAAGGAGTCCGGTGCTAGATCGTGGAAATCTAGCCCGTAATAGAACATCAAACCCCTAACGAAGGGATCCAGAGTGAGGTCTAGACCTCGGAGGAAGTGGGAGATGAACACAACGTTCTCGTTGGGTTCGGGAGTAGGGACAACCTGCCCTCGGGCAGGCAGCCGATGCAAAACCTCGGCGGTCAGTTATCTGGCCTCCCTCAACTTCTTGATATCCTCTTCCGTAACGGAGGAGGGCATCCACCGGCCTTGAAGGCTAGATCCGGACATTATTGAAGGTCCGAAGCACCTGACCTGGGCTTTGGGTGTTAGAACTCGAGGCGGGGGAAGGATTCGATTGAGCATGGGAGGGAAAAAAATTAAAAGCCTTGCCCCTTTATAAAGAGGGTGAATATCGAGCATCCTCCTCATGGCCGGTTGGGACTAGCCTAAAATCTAGGAGTCCTAGGCATGGTTGGGTTACCCACGTCCGTATTGATGAGAATCCCGTAATTAGGGGAATACGATCTCTGCTTCGACAAGACGTGTCAAGAAACCGCCTTGCGTTATGTGTGGAGCTGGTTGAAGAAAAACAGTTTGAATAATCACCGAGCCATGGCATGATGCCATGTTGCCAAAACATGTCAGCAGATTAAGATTTGTGGAAATATTATTCTCTCTACGGTGGTATGTGGAATTTATTTTGCAGGGTCGGACACGATCCTCCTGTTCAAAATCTTCTATGTAGTATTTGGAGGAGGAACCCGCCTTGCAATGCCGAAGACAATCTGCGTGCCGGGCTCGTCGTCATTGAAGCCTGGTTCAAGGGCTACTGAGGGAGTCCTGGATTAGGGGGTATCCGGACAGCCGAACTATAACCATTGGCCGGACTGTTGGACTATGAAGATACAAGACTGAAGACTTCATCTCGTGTCCGGATGGGACTCTACTTGGCGTGGAAGGCAAGCTAGGCAGTACGGATATGGATATATCCTCCTTTGTAACCGACCTTGTGTAACCCTAGCCCCCTCCGGTGTCTATATAAACCGGAGGGTTTTAGTCCGTAGGACGACATACAATCATACCATAGGCTAGCTTCTAGGGTTTAGCCTCTCCGATCTCGTGGTAGATCAACTCTTGTAATACTCATATCATCAAGAATAAATCAAGCAGGACGTAGGGTTTTACCTCCATCAAGAGGGCCCGAACCTGGGTAAAACATTGTGTTCCCTGCCTCCTGTTACCATCCGCCTTAGATGCATAGTTCGGGACCACCTACCCGAGATCCGCCGGTTTTGACACCGATAGGCACCCTGCCGGAGGGGGGAATCATCTTCGGTGGCCATCTACATCATCCCGGCGGCCACCACAATGAGGAGGGAGTAGTCCACCCTCGGGGCTGAGGGTTTGTACCAATAGCTATGTGTTTATTCTCTCTTTGGTGTTCTTGAGATGTCATGTTCTTGATGTATCACAGGCTTCGTTAATATAGTCGGATCATATGGTGTTTTCCCCTCTCTATCTTGTTGTGATGAATTGAGTTTTTCCCTTTGAGATTTCATTGTTATCAGACTGAATACTTTTATGGATTTGAGAACACTTGATATATGTCTTGCAATTGAATACTCAGGGTGACAATGGGGTATCGTATTGATTCACTCGATATATGTTTTGGCACTCAACTCGCGGATTCCCGAGGTGACATTGGGGTAATCTATGCATAGGGGTTGATGCACGTTCTTGTCTTTGTTTCTCCGGTAGAAATCTTGGGGCAATCTTTGAAGTTCTTTGTGTTGGATTGAGTATTATGAACATGAATTTGCTTTGGTGTTATTTTAGTACGAACTCTTGGTTAGATCGATCGAAAGAATAGCTTGGTGTTATTTTATTACGAACTCGAGGATAGATTGATCAGAAAGAATAGCTTTGAGGTGGTTTTGTACCCTACAAACAATTTCGTCTTATGTTCTCTGCTAGATAGGAACTTTGGAGTGATTCTTCATCGCACTTTGAGGGATGGTTATATGATCCAATTATATTAGCATTGTTGAGAGATTGCACTAGCGAAAGTATGGACCCTAGGCCTCATTTTCAAGCATTGCAATACCATTTTTGTGCCTGTTTACTATTTGCTACCTTGCTGTTTTTATTTATTCAGATTATAAAAATATATTTCTACCATCAATATTACACTTTTATGACCATCTCTTCGCCGAACTAGTGCACCTATACAAATTACCATTTGTATTTGGTGTGTTGGGGACACAAGAGACTTTTTAGTATTTGGTTGCAGGGTTGTTTGAGAGATACCATATTCATCCTACACCTCCTACGGATTGATAAACCTTAGGTCATCCACTTGAGGGAAAATTTCTACTGTCCTACAAAACTCTACGCTTGGAGGCCCAACATGTGTCTACAAGAATAAAGTTGCGTAGTAGACATCAAGCTCTTTTCTGGCGCCGTTGCCGGGGAGGTGTGTTCATGAAGGTATATCTTTAGATCTTGCGATTGAATCTTTTAGTTTCTTATTTTATCACTAGTTTGGTTTATAAAAGAAAACTACATAAAAATGGAATTGAGGTTGCATCATATTATTGATCATCTTTATAATATCTTTCTTGAAAATGATGGTTCAGAAAATTGTGCTCAATTTTTAGAAGAAGTTAATAAAATGTTTGGCACAAAATATTTTAATGATAGATGAGCATGATTGGAATGTTGTTAGTATGAATTCCTTGAATATCCATAATGCTAATGATATGCAAAGCCATAAGCTTGGGGTTGCTATGTTTGATGAAGATGATATTTTTAGTACCCCAAGATTCAATGTGCAAATTTTTTATAATGATTGCATGCTTCCTATTTATGATGATTATAATGATGAAAGTGGATTTGGAGAGGTCATGACTTTATTTAGTGATAAATCCACCATTTTGGATGAGGCTTCAATTGACTATGATAACAAAGTTGCTATCTTTGATGATTATGGTGATGACATGTATGCTATATTGAATAATGATAACCATGAAACTTGTCATCATGATTTTAATTTTCACTCTCATGATAGTTATTTTGTTCAGTTTGCTCCCATTACTATTGATGAGAAGAAATTTGCTTATGTGTAGAGTAATAAGTTTTATATGCTTTTGTGTCATGAAAAGAATGATTTATGTGATGGTTATATTGTTGAATTTCTTCATTATGCTACTGAAAATTATTATGAGGGACGAACTTATGCTTGTAGGAATTGCAATAATATCAAGTTTCCTCTCTATGTTTTGAAAATCTTGAAGTTGTGCTTGTTTTGCCTTCCTATGCTAGTTGATTAATGTTCCCACAAATTGTTTGATCACAAAATCCCTATTCATAGGAAGTGGGTTAGACTTAAATGTGCTTTCCATGTGCTTCATGATGCTCTCTTTTTGTTTCAATTCTTATCTTTTATGTGAGCATCATTGAAATCATAATGCCTAGCTTAAAAGGCATTAAAGAAAAGCGTTTGTTTGGAGACAACCCAACACTTTTACCTACTGTTTTTGTGTGTTCACATGCTTAGGCTATTTTAATAATCATGTTTTATTGCTTTCGTTCCAATAAAGTGCCAAGTAAGACCTTTGGGATGGCTTATGGTGATAGTTGATTTGATCTTGCTAAAAAACAGAAACTTTTGCGCTCAGGAAAACAATTCTCATTTTTAACAGAAGCGTGATAAAATGCTTATTATTTTTGCAGAAGATTAATAGACAAATTGCCCAGGTTTTCCTGTTTTTCATAATTTTTGGAGTAGGAGAAGTATCATTTGAGTACAGATTACTACAGATTGTTCTCTTTTTGACAGATTTTGTTTTCAATTCATAGTTTGCTTGTTTTCTAGTTTCTATGGGTTATATTGCTAAATATAAATTGCAGAAATGATATGCTACAGTAGGCATTATGTTAGAACAATTATTAATCTTGTCTTTGGAATTACCAAAATTGGAATGGTTTGCTCTTTATCATACTAACCTATCTCACAAAGTTCTGTTAACTTTTGTGTGATTGAAGTTTTCAAGTTTTGGGTGAGATGTCGATATGAGGCGAATAAGGAGTGACAAGAACCTAAGCTTGGGGATTCCCAAGGCACCCCAAGGTAATATTAAAGGAAGATCCAAGCAACTAAGCTTGGGGATGCCCTAGAAGGCATCCCCTCTTTCGCCTCCAACATTACCGATAACCTCACTTGGAGCTATGTTTTCGTTCGTCACATGATATGTGTTTTGCTTGGAGCATCATTTTATTTTGTTAGGATTTTCTTGCTGTTATTTATAATAATGTTTTGTATCTATTATTTCAATATAAGTGGTAACGATAGCCTTTGCCATGCTTATGTTGCAAGTATACATGTTGCTGTTTGAAAACAGAAAGTTTACCGTCGTTGCAAACATTCCCTAGAAAAGTCAGAATGTGATAAAATGTTGAATATTTTTGCAAAATTAGCTCTGATAAATTTTCTACAGTGTGGAATTTTTTCACAACTTTTGGAGTTAGGGAAGTATTGATACTCTTGCATTCTTTACAGACTATACTGTTTTGGCAGATTGGTATTATGTTTCCATTGTTTGCATATGTTTGCTTGTTTAATGATACTATTTGAGGATAGGAGTATTAAATATGAAGAGGTATTTAGTATGAAATGTTGAATAATAATTTTAGTGATTTTCTACAGTAGAGAATGTTAAGGTTTTTGCATTGGTTTATACTAACTTATCTCACGAGTTCTTGTTGAGTTTCGTGTGGATGAAGCTTTTGAGATTTAGGAAAACTGTGATATGAGAGAAATTAAGGAGACACAAAAGCTCAATCTTGGGGATTCCCAAGGCACTCCAAGATAACATTTTAATAAGTCTCAAGCATCTAAGCTTGGGGATGCCCCAGTAGGCATCCCACCTTTCTTCTTCAACAATTATCGGTTAGTATCGGTTGAGCCTAAGTTTTTGATTCTTCACACGAGTTGTGCTATTCTTAGAATGTCATTTTATTTTCATTTTGCTTGGTTTTTTAATAAAATACTTAGATCTGAAAGTTTTTAAATAAAATAGAGTCCTCAAATACTTGCTAGGGAGGCTAGGTAAGCAGCATTCACATCCCGTCAACGAAGCTCTTTTCTATGGAATTGCTCTAGTGCTTCACTTATATATTTTTGAGCATGGTGTGCTTTAGTATTTTTGAAAACTTTCTCTCTTGGTTCACTTAAATTAATTTGAGAGAAATAAAGATTATGCTCATGATCTTCATTTATATCTTTTTGGAGTAGCTTGTCATTTACTCTTGTGCTTCACTTATATCCTATGAGTAAATTGTTGAATAAATTGAATGTCATGAAGATGAAATCATATCATGCCTAGTGGTAGCTTCACATTGGGTTTAGAAAGTGGAATCTTTTGAGGCTTGACAATCACAATATTGGTCATACAAGCAATTCACGAATAATTAGTAGAAGGAAGAGAACTTTCGCATGCAAATATACTATCTTGGAAATCTTTTGTTATTGTGAGCCCCCATCAAAATATTATATTCCAAAATTGTTGACGTTGGATAAGGAAGACAACCTAATGGTTTATGTTTGTTTATATTAACATAGAAGTTATATTGTCATAGATCCTTCAACATGTGGTGCTTGCCCCCCATCTTTGCTAGCCAAAAATTCCACACCAAGTAGAGATACTACTTGTGCATCCAAAAACCCTTAAACCCAAATCTTATTTTTAGGAGTCCACCATACCTACCTAAGGATTGAATAAGATCCTTCAATTAAGTTGTCATCGGTGCAATAAGGCAATAAAAGTTGCTTCTAAAAGTGTTAGATCATTTAGTGTAAGAGAAAATTGAGCATTGTACGAACTTGTGATGGCAAATAATAAAGGTTGTTATCATAAGGGGCAATATAACGTGACGCTCTTTTGCACTAAGGGGTTGAGAATACAAACAAATAAGCGCATCGCAACCTCTGCTTCCCTCTGCGAGGGGCCTATCTTTTACCTTTCAGTATTTACTTTTATGCAAAGAGTCAAAGTTTTTCTCTCTAGTCCTTTTTACTTTTCACTTTTGGCAAGCATCATGTGGTGAGGAAAGATCTAGGCACATATATCCAGTTGAATATGGGTAGCATGAGTTATTATTGTTGACATCACCCTTGAGGTGAATACGTTGGGAGGCAAAACAATAAGCCCCTATCTTTCTATGTGTCCGGTTGAAACATTTTTCTCATGTGTATGCGGTGAGTGTTAGCAATCATAGAAGACTATATGATGGTTGAGTATGTGGAGATCTTACTTAAATTCTGTTGAATAAGTTGAATTACAATTGCTTGGTGACTAAGAATATTGGTTGTTGAGTTTTAAGAGAATTCATTGTTTGAACCTTAACGTGTAAATTGGTTGCTACTTTAACATGAGAAGATTTATAAGAAAGAATTTCGGTTATGATGCTAGGAAAAGTGGTTGAAATTATCTTTGATCAAACTTATGCACTTTGCAACATTCACACTTCATAAATTATTTCTTTTATCATTTACCTACTCGAGGACGAGTAGGAATTAAGCTCAGGGGATGCTGATACGTCTCCAACGTATATATAATTTATGAAGTTTTCATGCTCTTATATTATCATTCTTGGATGTTTTACAATTGTTTTATAGCAACTTCATATCATTTTTTGGGACTAACCTATTGACCCAGTGCCAGTTGCTATTTTTTGCTTGTTTTTTACATCGCAGGAAATCAATATCAAACAGAGTCCAAACACCGTGAAACTTTTTGTGGATTTCTTATGGACCAGAAGACCACCAATGGGCCAGAGCAGCACCTGGGGGTGCCCCGAGGGGGCACAACCCACCAGGGCGCGCTTGTGGGCCCAGGCGTGCCTAGGTGGGTTGTGCCCACCTCGATGGCCTCCCACACTCTCTCTTTACCCTATAAAATACCAAAAATTCCAGAAACCCTTGGGGTTAACCTAGATCAGAAGTTCCGCCGCCACAGGCATCTATAGCCACCAAAAACCAATCTAGACCATTTCCGGTACCCTGTCGAAGGGGGGAATCATCTCCGGTGGCCATCTTGGTCATCCCGACGGCCACCACGATGAGGAGTAGTCCACCCTCGGGGCTGAGGGTTTGTACCAGTAGCTATGTGTTTAGTCTCTCTCTATCTCTCATGTTCTTGAGATGTCACGATCTTGATGTATCGCGGGTTTATTAATATAGTTGGATCATATGGTGTTTTACCCTATCTATGTTATTGGGATGAATTGAGTTTTTCCCTTTGAGATTTCGTTGTTATTGGATTGAATACTTTTATGGAGTTGAGAACACTTGATATATGTCTTGCAATTGAATACTCGTGGTGACAATGGGGTATCATACTAATTCACTTGATATATGTTTTGGCACTCAACTCGCGGATCCCGAGGTGACATTGGGGTAATCTATGCATAGGGGTTGATGCATGTTCTTGTCTTTGTTTCTCCGGTAGAAATCTTGGGGCACTCTTTGAAGTTCATTGTGTTGGATTGAGTATTATGAATATGAATTTGCTTTGGTGTTATTTTAGTACGAACTCTTGGTTAGATCGATTGGAAAGAATAGCTTGGTGTTATTTTAGTACGAACTCTAGGATAGATTGATCGGAAAGAATAGCTTTGAGGTGGTTTCGTACCCTACAAACAATTCTGTCTTATGTTCTCCGCTAGATAGGAACTTTGGAGTGATTCTTCATCGCACTTTGAGGGATGGTTATATTATCCAATTATATTTGCATTGTTGAGACATTGCACTAGCGAAAGTACGGACACTAGGCCTCATTTTCATTTTTCAAGCATTGCAATACGGTTTTTGTGCTCGTTTACTATTTGCTACCTTGCTATTTTTTTATTTAGATTATAAAAATATATTTCTACCATCTATATTACACTTTTGTCACCATCTCTTCGCCGAACTAGTGCACCTATACAAATTACGATTGTATTTGGTGTGTTGGGGACACAAGAGACTTTTTATTATTTGGTTGCAGGGTTGTTTGAGAGAGACCATCTTCATCCTACACCTCCCACGCATTGATAAACCTTAGGTCATCCACATGAGGGAAAATTGCTACTGTCCTACAAAACTCTACGCTTGGAGGCCCAACACGTGTCTACAAGAATAAAGTTGCATTGTAGACATCAGGCCCCATTCTATTTTCCATCATATAAGTTTCCGATCTACAATCTTAGTTTCCTATTTACTTTCTTTGCAATCTTATACTTTCTATTCCATAAACCAAAAATACCAAAAATATTACTTTACCATTTATCCATCTATATCAAATCTCACTTTGCAAATAACTGTGAAGGGATTGACAGCCCCTTTATCGCGTTGGGTGCAAGTTGGTGTTTGTTTGTGAAGGTATTTGCTGGCTTGTCACGTTGTCTCCTACTGGATTGATACCTTGGTCCTCAAAAGATGAGGGAAATACTTACTCTACTTTTCTGCATCACCCTTTCCTCTTCAAGGGAAAAACCAACGCAAGCTCAAGAGGTAGCATCAAGGAACAGACTTCCATCGCAAGAGTATTGTACGTGGAGAGCTTGACAGCTGGGTCCACGGCAGCAGCAAAGAAGTTCCTCCTTATTACGCGCAAAATGATGATTCCTCCACCTGATAGCAGGGACCCACCGGACAGGCCACCGTATTTCGCGAAAAAACGTTGCCCCCGACTGCTAGGACCCACCAGCTACATCTTTGCACGCAAGGAAGTGCCTCCTTATCCTCCATTACAGTCGGGACCCACCTGGTCGAAGCGTACGTAGCGTTGTCATTCTGGTCGCAGACATGTACGTAAATACTGGTCGATCGGTCTGTCTGCAGGCTACAGCGATGAACTGTGGCCGAGTAAGGAAGGGCACGTGTCGTAGTAGAGGCGCAGATATAGCATCTACACGTACGTACAGCCAGGGTGCAAGAAAGTAAATACGGCCACGTACACACATACGGGTGGGGTCTCGAATGCCTACTCGCGCATACGTACGACCAGGGCTCGTGTGCATGGAGAGGCAGCGACGGCGTCTTGTTCATTGGCATCTAACCGGATGGATCAGAACGGAGAAACTGCGTCATCGTTTTCATCGAGAGGCAATGGAATGCGTCATGTTCATCTGGAGCCAACCGGCTTCGACAGAACAACCGAAATGATGCCTGGCGTACCGCAGAACGGAGGAAACGGCCTTGTGTTCGACCGCCTATGGCCGAACAGGGATCCTGTTCACCGGGAGGGGTGTGGCATACCGCAAAATGGAGGAAACGGACTTCTCTTCGACCTTCTATACGGTCGAAATGGGGTCATGTTGATCGGGAGTGGTGTGGCGTACCACAAAGGAGAGGAAACAGGCTTGTGTTTGAGCGCTACGGTAGAAACAGGGGTCCTGTTCGTCGGGAGGGGTGTGGTGTACCGCAAAACGGGACTCCACGGGCTACTGTTCATCCACCGTTGACCTCCTCCAGCCTCCACCTTCAACTGTTCATCCACGGCGTCTCCCTCCTTCCTCCACCAGCTACTATTCATCCACGGGCTCCTGTTCATCCAGCCTCCACCGGCTACTGTTCAACCAGCCCTGCCCACGGCGTCCTGTTCAACCACCCCTCCACGGGCTACTGTTCGTCAAGTCCTCCACCGGCTACTGTTTAACCAGCCCTCCATCGGCTGCTATTCATCCAGCCCTCTACGGGGTCCTGTTCATCCACCCCAACCGGCTCGATCGGGGTGAAAGTGCTAGTGATCGACTAGAGGGGGGGGGAATAGGCGATTTTTATGAATGTCTTCAAAACATGGAAGTTTCGAAGACAAACGATAGAAATAAACCTATTACCATGCAGCGGAAGGTAGACTACACTAGGCAAACCATAGTCAAGTATTCAATGAAGTGAAAGCACAATGACTAATAGCAGCTAGGTAGTAAAGATTAGGTAGGAAGATATTGTGAAGCCAATCAGAACAAGCAGTCACTCAGTGAAGACAAAAGATAATGCAATCATACAATGACTTCACAAGGACCAACAGTAAGCAAAAGGAAGGGAAGGATGAAACCAGTGACTCATTGAAGACAATGATTTGTTGGACCAGTTCCAGTTGCTGTGACAACTGTACGTCGGGTTAGGGAGGCTGAGATTCAACTCAGAAGACCTCGTCTTCACCTTATTCCCCTTGAGCTAAGGACACCCAATCCTCGCCCAATCACTCTGGTAAGTCTTCAAGGTAGACTTCCAAACCTTCACAGACTTCGTTCACAGGCGATCCACAATGACTCTTGGATGCTCAGAACGCGACGCCTAACCGGCTGGAGGATTCACAGTCCTCAAGTGTAATAAGTCTTCAGATCACACAGACATGAAGACTTAAGTGATGCCTAACACTCTTTGGCTCTGGGTGTTTAGGGCTTTGTCCTCGCAAGGAATTCTCTCTCAAAGGCTTCGAGGTGGGTTGCTCTCAAACGACAAAAGCCGTACTCTAACTCCGAGCAGCCAACCATTTATGGTTGTAGGGAGTGGGCTATTTATAGCCACTAGGCAACCTGACCTGATTTGTCCGAAATGACCCTTGGTCACTAAGGAACTGACACATGTTCCAACGGTTAGATTTCAAACACACACGGCAACTTTACTTGGGCTACAAGCAAAGCTGACTTATCCAACTCTGGACAAGATTTGCTCTCATAGTCTTCACTCGAAGACATAGGATTTTTGGTTAAGCATTACTTCAGTCATTTTGACTGGTTCTCTTGGACCCCACTTAATAGTACGGTGGTTCCTATGACTCAACAAAGAAAAACACAGAACGACGAAACTGCTAAGTCTTCGCGCTCCATAGTCTTCATGCGATGTCTTCTCTTATCATAGTCTTCAATGTGAATGTCTTCACATACCACCTCTGACTTCAATGTCTTCATACATTTTTAGGGGTCATCTCTGGTAGGAAAACCGAATCAGTGAGGGACTTCTACCTGTGTTATCCTGCAATTCTCACAAACACATTAGTCCCTCAACTAGGTTTGTCGTCAATACTCCAAAACCAACTAGGGGTGGCACTAGATGCACTTACAATCTCCCCCTTTTTGGTGATTGATGACAAACTAGTTGAGTTTTCAACGGGGAATAAAATATGTGAAATTGTAAAGGATAGGTTATTGTCTTCATAAGTGGCAAAGGCTCCCCCTGAAGATGTGCATATAAGTAATTTTCTTTTGGTATGCAAATGCACATGGCAGGTTGTACTTGTGGAGATCCTCTTCAACTTATGATGGTAATTCATCATGCATGAAAAGTATGTGAAGATAATGACATGCATAATGAAAAATGGACGTCTGCAAAATGATCTAAGTGCGGAATTTATCGTCGCACATGCGGGATTTATCATCGCATCACAGAATAGCAAATAAGTAGCAGACGACCATCGAGTTTAAGTGTTACAACTCAAAGAACCAAATGTATCAAAACGAGAGTTGTAAACACTAGGCAAAATATAAAGCTACCGCCCATATGAACCCGCTTGAAGACTATCAAACTCATATGCTTCTCCCCCTTTTGTCAGTAAGGACCAAAAAGGTTTGAAGACATGGAGCATCTACTCGTTCCCATGAGGAGTAGGTGAAGCAGCAGGGTCGTCGGTGTTGTTAGGCGGTGCAGATGAACTCGGGGCAGTGTCGATGGATGCAGAAGTAGGGGGCGGTGAAGTAGCATCGTCTTCATCATCGATCACTCTGGCATTCACTGTTGCAGCAGAGGAGGAGAACTCAGAGTCTTCAAGAGACGGAGTTCATCGCAGCACAGTCCTTCTTGGTGGTGTTGAGTCAAACTTGAAGCGTTCAGAGAAGCCATCCTCTTGAAGATCATCTTCAGCACACATAAGCGTCAGCCCTTTCCATGTATGCCGACAGGTTTCATGGGCAACAAAGGCATTCTTGGTGGCAAGGTTGCGAATCATGTTTACGTCCACCAAGATGTTGGGTTTCATAGTAATTTCAAAAAAATTCCTACGCACACGCAATATCATGGTGATGCATAGCAACGAGAGGGGAGAGTGTGATCTACGTACCCTTGTAGATCGCAACGGAAGCGTTTGGTTGATGTAGTCGTACGTCTCCACGGCCCGACCGATCAAGCACCGAAACTACGACACCTCTAAGTTCTAGCACACGTTCAGCTCGATGACGATCCCCGGACTCCGATCCAGCAAAGTGTCGGGGAAGAGTTCCGTCAGCACGACGGCGTGGTGACGATCTTGATGTACTACCGCCGTAGGGCTTCGCCTAAGCACCGCTACAATATTATCAAGGACTATGGTGGAAGGGGGCACCGCACACGGCTAAGAATATGATCACGTGGATCAACTTGTGTGTCTAGGGGTGTCCCTGCCCCCGTATATCAAGGAGCAAGGGGAGGAGGCCGGTCGGCCCTATAGGCGCACCAAGGAGGAGTCCTCCTCCTAGTAGGAGTAGGACTCCTACTAGGAGGGGGAAAGAAGTGGGGAGGGAGAGGGAAAGGGGGGGCCCCGCCCCCCTCTCCTAGTCCAATTCGGACCAGGGGGAGGAGGCGCGCGGCCCACCTTTGGCTGCCCCTCTCTCTCTCCACTAAGGCCCATATGGCCCATTACTTCTCCCGGGGGGGGGGGGGGTTCCGGTAACCCTCCGGCTCTCCGGTTTTCTTCGAAATCACCCGGAACACTTCCGGTGTCTGAATATAGCCGTCCAATATATCAATCTTTATGTCTCGACCATTTCGAGACTCCTCGTCATGTCCGTGATCACATCCGGGACTCCGAACTAACTTCGGTACATCAAAACTCATAAACTCATAATATAACTGTCATCGAAACCTTAAGTGTGCGGACCCTACGGGTTCGAGAACAATGTAGACATGACCGAGACACGTCTCCGGTCAATAACCAATAGCGGAACCTGGATGCTCATATTGGCTCCTACATATTCTACGAAGATCTTTTATCGGTCAGACCGCATAACAACATACGTTGTTCCCTTTGTCATCGGTATGTTACTTGCCCGAGATTCGATCGTCGGTATCCCATACCTAGTTCAATCTCGTTACGGGCAAGTCTCTTTACTCGTTCCGTAATACATCATCTCACAACTAACTCATTAATTGCAATGCTTGCAAGGCTTATGTGATGTGCATTACCAAGAGGGCCCAGAGATACCTCTCCGACAATCGGAGTGACAAATCCTAATCTCGAAATACGCCAACCCAACATGTACCTTTGGAGACACCTGTAGAGCTCCTTTATAATCACCCAGTTATGTTGTGACGTTTGGTAGCACACAAAGTGTTCCTCCGACAAACGGGAGTTGCATAATCTCATAGTCATAGGAACATGTATAAGTCATGAAGAAAGCAATAGCAACATACTAAACGATCGGGTGCTAAGCTAATGGAATGGGTCATGTCAATCAGATCATTCACCTAATGATGTGATCCCGTTAATCAAATAACAACTCCTTGTTCATGGTTAGGAAACATAACCATCTTTGATTAACGAGCTAGTCAAGTAGAGGCATACTAGTGACACTCTTTTTGTCTATGTATTCACACATGTATTATGTTTCCGGTTAATACAATTCTAGCATGAATAATAAACTTTTATCATGATATATAAGGAAATAAATAATAACTTTATTATTGCCTCTAGGGCATATTTCCTTCAGTCTCCCACTTGCACTAGAGTCAATAATCTAGATTACACAGTAATGATTCTAACACCCATGGAGCCTTGGTGCTGATCATGTTTTGCTCGTGGAAGAGGCTTAGTCAACGGGTCTGCTACATTCAGATCCGTGTGTATCTTGCAAATCTCTATGTCTCCCACCTGGACTAGATCCCGGATGGAATTGAAGCGTCTCTTGATGTGCTTGGTTCTCTTGTGAAATCTGGATTCCTTTGCCAGGGTAATTGCACCAGTATTGTCACAAAAGATTTTCATTGGACCCGATGCACTAGGTATGACACCTAGATCGGATATGAACTCCTTCATCCAGACTCCTTCATTCGCTGCTTCCGAAGCAGCTATGTATTCTGCTTCACACGTAGATCCCGCCGCGACGCTCTATTTAGAACTGCACCAACTGACAGCTCCACCATTTAATGTAAACACGTATCCGGTTTGCGATTTAGAATCGTCCGGATCAGTGTCAAAGCTTGCATCAACGTAACCGTTTACGATGAGCTCTTTGTCACCTCCATATACGAGAAACATATCCTTAGTCCTTTTCAGGTACTTCAGGATGTTCTTGACCGCTGTCCAGTGATCCACTCCTGGATTGCTTTGGTACCTCCCTGCTAGACTTATAGCAAGGCACACATCAGGTCTGGTACACAGCATTGCATACATGATAGAGCCTATGGCTGACGCATAGGGAACATCTTTCATTTTCTCTCTATCTTCTGCAGTGGTCGGGCATTGAGTCTGACTCAACTTCACACCTTGTAACACAGGCAAGAACCCTTTCTTTGCTTGATCCATTTTGAACTTCTTCAAAATCTTGTCAAGGTATGTGCTTTGTGAAAGTCCAATTAAGCGTCTTGATCTATCTCTATAGATCTTTATGCCTAATATGTAAGCAGCTTCACTGAGGTCTTTCATTGAAAAACTCTTATTCAAGTATCCCTTTATGCTATCCAGAAATTCTATATCATTTCCAATCAGTAATATGTCATCCACATATAATATCAGAAATGCTACAGAGCTCCCACTCACTTTCTTGTAAATACAGGCTTCTCCAAAGGTCTGTATAAAACCAAATGCTTTGATCACACTATCAAAGCGTTTATTCCAACTCCGAGAGGCTTGCACCAGTCCATAAATGGATCGCTGGAGCTTGCACACTTTGTTAGCTCCCTTTGGATCGACAAAACCTTCCGGTTGCATCATATACAACTCTTCTTCCAGAAATCCATTCAGGAATGCAGTTTTGACATCCATCTGCCAAATTTCATAATCATAAAATGCGGCAATTGCTAACATGATTCGGACAGACTTAAGCATCGCTACGGGTGAGAAGGTCTCATCGTAGTCAACCCCTTGAACTTGTCAAAAACCTTTTGCGACAAGTCGAGCTTTGTAGACAGTAATATTACCGTCAGCGTCAGTCTTCTTCTTGAAGACCCATTTATTCTCAATTGCTTGCCGATCAACGGGCAAGTCAACCAAAGTCCATACTTTGTTCTCATACATGGATCCCATCTCAGATTTCATGGCTTCAAGCCATTTTTCAGAATCTGGGCTCACCATCGCTTCTTCATAGTTCGTAGGTTCATCATGATCTAGTAGCATGACTTCCAGAACAGGATTACCATACCACTCTGGTGCGGATCTTACTCTGGTTGATCTACGAGGTTCAATAGTATGTTGTTCTGAAGATTCATGATCATTATCATTAGCTTCCTCACTAATTGGTGTAGGTGTTGCAGAAACAGGTTTCTGTGATGTACTACTTTCCAATAAGGGAGCAGGTACAGTTACCTCGTCAAGTTCTACTTTCCTCCCACTCACTTCTTTCGAGAGAAACTCCTTCTCTAGAAAGGATCCATTCTTAGCAACGAATGTCTTGCCTTCGGATCTGTGATAGAAGGTGTACCCAACAGTCTCCTTTGGGTATCCTATGAAGACACATTTCTCCGATTTGGGTTCGAGCTTATCAGGTTGAAGCTTTTCACATAAGCATCGCAGCCCCAAACTTTAAGAAACGACAACTTTGGTTTCTTGCCAAACCATAGTTCATAAGGTGTCGTCTCAACGGATTTTGATGGTGCCCTATTTAACGTGAATGCGGCCGTCTCTAAAGCATAACCCCAAAATGATAGCGGTAAATTTGTAAGAGACATCATAGATCGCACCATATCAAGTAAAGTACGATTACGACATTCGGACACACCATTAAGCTGAGGTGTTCTGGGTGGCGTGAGTTGCGAAACTATTCCGCATTGTTTCAGATGTAGACCAAACTCGTAACTCAAATATTTTCCTCCACGATCGGATCACAGAAACTTTATTTTCTTGTTACGATGATTTTCAACTTCACTCTGAAATTCTTTGAACTTTTCAAATGTTTCAGACTTATGCTTCATTAAGTAGATATACCCATATCTGCTTAAATCATCTGTGAAGGTGAGAAAATAACGATATCCGCCACGAGCCTCAACATTCATCGGACCACATACATCTGTATGTATGATTTCCAACAAATCTGTTGCTCTCTCCATTGTACCGGAGAATGGTGTTTTAGTCATCTTGCCCATAAGGCACGGTTCGCAAGTACCAAGTGATTCATAATCAAGAGGTTCCAAAAGTCCATCGGTATGGAGTTTCTTCATGCGCTTTACACCGATATGACCTAAACGGCAGTGCCACAAATAAGTTGCACTATCATTATCAACTCTGCATCTTTTGGCTTCAACATGATGAATATGTGTGTTACTACTATCGAGATTCATCAAAAATAGACCACTCTTCAACGGTGCATGACCATAAAAGATATTACTCATATAAATAGAACAACCATTATTCTCTGATTTAAATGAATAACCGTCTCGCATTAAACAAGATCCAGATATAATGTTCATGCTCAACGCTAGCACCAAATAACAATTATTTAGGTCTAATATTAATCCCGAAGGTAGATGTAGAGGTAGCGTGCCGACCGCGATCACATCGACTTTAGAACCATTTCCCACGCGCATTGTCACCTCATCCTTTGCCAGTGTTCGCTTAATCCGTAGTCCCTGTTTTGAGTTGCAAATATTAGCAACAGAACCAGTATCAAATACCCAGGTGCTACTGCGAGCTCTAGTAAGGTACACATCAATAACATGTATATCACATATACCTTTGTTCACCTTGCCATCCTTCTTATCCGCCAAATACTTGGGGCAGTTCCGCTTCCAGTGACCAGTCTGCTTGCAGTAGAAGCACTCAGTTTCAGGCTTAGGTACAGACTTGGGTTTCTTCTCCTGATCAGCAACTTGCTTGCTTTTCTTCTTGAAGTTCCCCTTCTTCTTCCCTATGCCCATTTTCTTGAAACTAGTGGTCTTGTTGACCATCAACACTTGATGCTCCTTCTTGATTTCTACCTCCGCAACTTTCAGCATTGCGAAGAGCTCGGGAATAGTCTTATTCATCCCTTGCATATTATAGTTCATCACAAAGCTCTTGTAGCTTGGTGGCAGTGATTGGAGAATTCTGTCAATGACGCAATCATCTAGAAGATTAACTCTCATCTGAATCAAGTGATTATTATACCCAGACATTTTGAGTATATGCTCACTGACAGAATTGTTCTCCTCCATTTTGCAGCTATAGAACTTATTGGAGACTTCATATCTCTCAATTCAGGCATTTGCTTGAAATATTAACTTCAACTCCTGGAACATCTCATATGCTCCATGACGTTCAAAATGTCGTTGAAGTCCCGATTCTAAGCCGTAAAGCATGGCACACTGAACTATCGAGTAGTCATCAGCTTTGCTCTGCCAGACATTCATAACATCCGGTGTTGCTCCAGCACCAGGCCTGGCACCCAACGGTGCTTCCAGGACGTAATTCTTCTGTGAAGCAATGAGGATAATCCTCAAGTTACGGACCCAGTCCGTGTAATTGCTACCATCATCTTTCAACTTTGCTTTCTCAAGGAACGCATTAAAATTTAATGGAACAACAGCACGGGCCATTTATCTACAATTAACATAAACAAGCAAGATACTATCAGGGACTAAGTTCATGATAAATTTAGGTTCAATTAATCATATTACTCAAGAACTCCCACTTAGATAGACATCCCTCTAATCATCTAAGTGATCACGTGATCCAAATCAACTAAACCATAACCGTTCATCACGTGAAATGGAGTAGTTTTCAATGGTGAACATCGCTATGTTGATCATATCTACTATATGATTCACGCTCGATCTTTCGATCTCAGTGTTCCGAGGCCATATCTGCATATGCTAGGCTCGTCAAGTTTAACCTGAGTATTCTGCGTGTGCAAAACTGGCTTGCACCCGTTGTAGATGGACGTAGAGCTTATCACACCCGATCATCACGTGGTGTCTGGGCACGACGAACTTTGGCAACGGTGCATACTCAGGGAGAACACTTTTATCTTGAAATTTAGTGAGAGATCATCTTATAATGCTACCGTCAATCAAAGCAAGATAAGATGCATAAAAGATAAACATCACATGCAATCAATATAAGTGATATGATATGGCCATCATCATCTTGTGCTTGTGATCTCCATCCTTGAAGCACCATCATGATCACCATCGTCACCGGCGTGACACCTTGATCTCCATCGTAGCATCATTGTCGTCTCGCCAATCTTATGCTTCTACGACTATCGCTACCGCTTAGTGATAAAGTAAAGCATTACAGGGCGATTGCATTGCATACAATAAAGCGACAACCATATGGCTCCTGCCAGTTGCCGATAACTCGGTTACAAAACATGATCATCTCATACAATAAAATTTAGCATCATGTCTTGACCATATCACATCACAACATGCCCTGCAAAAACAAGTTAGACGTCCTCTACTTTGTTGTTGCAAGTTTTACGTGGCTGCTACGGGCTTAAGAAAGAACCAATCTTACCTACGCATCAAAACCACAACGATAGTTTGTCAAGTTGGTGCCGTTTTAACCTTCGCAAGGACCGGGCGTAGCCACACTCGGTTCAACTAAAGTTGGAGAAACTGTCACCCGCAAGCCACCTATGTGCAAAGCGCGTCGGGAGAACCGGTCTCGCGTAAGCGTACGCGTAATGTCGGTCCGGGCCGCTTCGTCCAACAATACCGCCGAACCAAAGTATGACATGCTGGTAAGCAGTATGACTTATATCGCCCACAACTCACTTGTGTTCTACTCGTGCATATAACATCAACATATAAAACCTAGGCTCGGATGCCACTGTTGGGTTTCGTAGTAATTTCAAAAAAAATTCCTACGCACAGGCAAGATCATGGTGATGCATAGCAACGAGAGGGGAGAGTGTGATCTACGTACCCTTGTAGATCGCAACGGAAGCATTTGGTTGATGTAGTCGTACGTCTCCACGGCCCGACCGATCAAGCACCGAAACTACGGCACCTCCGAGTTCTAGCACACGTTCAGCTCGATGACGATCCCCGGACTCCGATCCAGCAAAGTGTCGGGGAAGAGTTCCGTCAGCACGACGGCGTGGTGATGACTTGATGTACTACCGTCGTAGGGCTTCGCCTAAGCACCGCTACAATATTATCGAGGACTATGGTGGAGGGGGGCACCGCACACGGCTAAGAATATGATCACGTGGATCAACTTGTGTGTCTAGGGGTGCCCCTGCCCCCGTATATCAAGGAGCAAGGGGAGGAGGCCGGCCGGCCCTATAGGCGCGCCAAGGAGGAGTCCTACTCCTACTAGGAGGGGAAAGAAGTGGGGAGAGAGAGGGAAAGGGGGGGGCGCCGCCCCCCTCTCCTAGTCCAATTCGGACCAGGGGGAGGAGGCACGCGGCCCACCTTTGGCTGCCCCTCTCTCTCTCTCCACTAAGGCCCATATGGCCCATTACTTCTCCGGGGGGGGGGGGTTCCGGTAACCCTCCGGCTCTCCTGTTTTCTCCGAAATCACCCGGAACACTTCCGGTGTCCGAATATAGCCGTCCAATATATCAGTCTTTATGTCTCGACCATTTCGAGACTCCTCGTCATGTCCGTGATCACATCCGGGACTCCGAACTAACTTCGGTACATCAAAACTCATAATATAACTGTCATCGAAACCTTAAGCGTGCGGACCCTACGGGTTCGAGAACAATGTAGACATGACCGAGACACGTCTCTGGTCAATAACCAATAGCGGAACCTGGATGCTCATATTGACTCCTACATATTCTACGAAGATCTTTTATCGGTCAGACCGCATAACAACATACGTTGTTCCCTTTGTCATCGGTATGTTACTTGCCCGAGATTCGATCGTCGGTATCCCATACCTAGTTCAATCTCGTTACCGGCAAGTCTCTTTACTCGTTCCGTAATGCATCATCTCACAACTAACTCATTAATTGCAATGCTTGCAAGGCTTATGTGATGTGCATTACCGAGAGGGCCCAGAGATACCTCTCCGACAATCGGAGTGACAAATCCTAATCTCGAAATACGCCAACCCAACATGTACCTTTGGAGACACCTGTAGAGCTCCTTTATAATCACCCAGTTACGTTGTGACGTTTGGTAGCACACAAAGTGTTCCTCCGGCAAACGGGAGTTGCATAATCTCATAGTCATAGGAACATGTATAAGTCATGAAGAAAGCAATAGCAACATACTAAATGATCGGGTGCTAAGCTAATGGAATGGGTCATGTCAATCAGATCATTCGCCTAATGATGTGATCCCGTTAGTCAAATAACAACTCCTTGTTCATGGTTAGGAAAC
Organism: Triticum urartu; assembly: GCF_003073215.2. Classification (NCBI taxonomy): domain Eukaryota; kingdom Viridiplantae; phylum Streptophyta; class Magnoliopsida; order Poales; family Poaceae; genus Triticum; species Triticum urartu. Next base: position 142,533,345 of record NC_053027.1, on the reverse strand, counting down.
ATAACCATCTTTGATTAACGAGCTAGTCAAGTAGAGGCATACTAGTGACACTCTTTTTGTCTATGTATTCACACATGTATTATGTTTCCAGTTAATACAATTCTAGCATGAATAATAAACTTTTATCATGATATATAAGGAAATAAATAATAACTTTATTATTGCCTCTAGGGCATATTTCCCTCACAAGAGGCTTTGCATTTGGCACTTTAGCCAGTCATGATGCTTATCATGTTTCTGATGAAGGGAAACCAGAATTTCTCGGTCATTGAGAACACGAGATCGCTTCTTGGGCCGTTGGGCAATGGTGCTTTCAGTGGCTTCAGTGAGGGCACGATGAGGTGCACGTGTAGTACCAGCCAGAGGATAAACACGAGTGACTGCTTGAACTCCTTCAATGTTTTGAGAGAAGCTTTGATTCTCAGCATTTTGAAGACTAAGGGGCTCCTTGGCAGGCTCTGGATAGATGGCTTCAACTGACATATCGATGTCAGGCAGAAAGATCCGATGATTGTGAGCAGAGGGCTGATAGGTGACAGCTGAGTGTAGTTTGATCTGCCGCATAATCCATGGAGCGTAAAACTTCAAGCCAAAGGGATCAGATCCTAATGCAGCAAGTTGGCGAATAAAGAAGTCTTATGCATTGAAGCTTTTTCCATGAAGAATATGAAAGACCAACGTCTTCATTGCGCCTTCTAGCTTGGCATGTGGAGAATGTCCTTTGATGGGCCAGAGAGTTCGCCTTATGATGTGATAGATAGTGCGTGGCAGATACTCCAGGTCTTGAACAAAGAATTCCTTAGGATATTCAGCATCTGGAGGCAAAGGCTTCATCATGCTAAGCATCTGACTCATATTGGGCTCAGGCTTGTGGAAGATGCTTTCCATAGCAGCACTATGAAGCTGACAACCAGGGTCATACAGATCTCCTGGAGTGGGAAGGCCAGTAAGCTCAATGATATCAAAGGCTTTGGCTTCATGATGAACATTGCCTGTCATCCACTCGAGGACCCAAGTCTTCGGATCCCTGTTGTAGCCACGGATATGAAGAGTGGCATAGAATTGGAGCAGCAATTCTTCATTCCAGTGCTCCTTATCAGTGACGAACTGCAGCAAGCCAGACTCTCTGAAGCAATCCAGAGCTTCTTCCAAACAGGGCAGTCCAGTTATGGCTTCAGTGTCAAGACGCATATGTGGGAAAATGCGAACTTGATTGTACAGAATGCATGAGTAATAACTGTGCTGCTGATAGCTCCAGAACCGATCAAAAGATATTCTTGCCTTGGTGTAGGGGTTCTTGGCGCTATCAAAGAAGGTGTTGTGTGCCTTGAAGCCACTGATATTAAAAGATCCGGGTGCAGATGCAGTACCTGGAAACCTGGGCAACCTTGGCATTGGCTTCTGAACCTGAGGCCTGTGCTCAACGTGATAGTCAAACTGAGGACCAGCAGCAGGCGAAGGAGTCAGAATAGGCCATTTGACATTGATAAGTTGGCCATCGTTGAAAGCTTGCTCGATAGTGTGTGGCCTTGGTGGCGGAACAGGAGCAGTGGCATCAACAGAGGCATCAGGCTGCACATCTGTTGCAGGTGCATCATTGGCTTCATTGGCCTCTGGCACATTGGTTGGTGCAGGCTCCACATTTGCTTCAGCCATGACTACGTCATTGGCTTCACTTGTGTTGGTGGTGGCAGCCTCAAGATTCTCAACCTCCACTTGATGAGCTGGAGGGTCGGGCACAGACACGTTCACTTTAGGAATAGCTTCTTTAGAGTTTGGGGGTGTAGGGACACAATCTTCTTCTTGTTTGTCATCGGCTGATGCAGCCGGATTGTCTTCAGCACCTTTGGCTTCAGACTCAGAGACAGTCACAGTAGGAGTGGCATCTAGAAACACTTGACGTGCAACAGATTGGTGGTGCACTTCTCCTTCTGGAATGCTCGGAAGAGGGACTTGAGACCTTGGTCCTTTGCGAAGCCTGCGTAGCGCTGGCGACGCCTGTGGAGATGGAGTTGGATGGGCCTCAAAGTCATCATCTTCTTGCACTGATGGGGTTGCTTGGGGAGAGCTTGGAGTGTCTTGTCTCTGTGGGTGATCAGCCCACGATGCATCCTGAGCAGTTGACGTCAGAGGACGACCAATGCTGATGAGTTCGCTGTGTGTAAGCACAGGCGATGATACCAGTTGGTGCTCGATCTGAGGAAGGACTTCATCATCTTCAACATTGTCATGGTGACCAATGTCTTCAGCAGCGGTGGGGTCAACTGCTGGAATGTCTTCAGCCTCAGGAGCCTCTGTGGAAGCAGGCTCATGAACAATCAGTTGGCGCTTGTGGTGTTCAGATGCAGGGAGAACCATTGAGATAGGTTCAACAACTAAGGGCTCTGTGGGAGCAGCCCGATCCTTCTTGGTTTTGCGCTTCTTCTTAGAGGGAGCGACATCAGAAGCTTCAGGATTTTTCCTTTTTCTGGCTTCAGCCTCGGCAGTCCTCGTCTTCTTCAGTTCTGAAGCGGTTGACCTGACCTTTGGCTTCGAGCCAGTCATGCTACTTGGGAAGACTATGCGAGGTTCTTCCTGCCTTGAAGGTGCAGATTGGTCATTTGAGGGCTTCTTCTTCTTTGCAGCCATTCTTGGGTCGATGCTAGGACGACCAAGAGCCTTGCGCTTCTCAGCCTCATTGTAGGCTTGCACACACTTGTCAGCCAGGCTCTTCATGCGCTCACGAGAACCTTGAGCTTCTTCACGCTTGTTGAGAAAGGCTTCCTTGAGCTCGTGCAGCATAATCTTGAAGTTTTTCACATCTTGCACGCTAAGCTTGGCTATGTGCTTCTTGAACTGAGCTTTCTCATAGTCGATCTTTTGCTTTAGTTCAATGATGCGCTGAGCTAGAGATAGCTCAGAAGCAATGGCGCCATGGAGGGCGACACTGAGGCCAATTGGAAGTTGCAGATCTTCAAAGCTGAGGTTGGGCGTGTCAAACCACTCATCAATGAAGTTATGGAGGATTGCCACATCAAAGAGAGGCAAATCATTGAAGATCTCTGCTTCTTCCTTGCTCTTGATCAGTTGCTTAAGAGCGTCATCTGCAAGATCTTCATCGCTGGACAGATCAATGGCGTCATTGCGCAGAATATCAGCAGCAGTCAGTGCCTGATCAGTACTCTTTCTCATCTCAGTCTTCTTGGAGATGCGTGATAGATCTTCAGACTGCACACTGTCTTCAGGAGGTGCAGTAGCCAGTGGCTTCGCCCGTAAGATTTTTGGTGCTGAGGCAGACTTTGAAGCTTTAGGCTTCTTCAGCTTCCTTGGCTTTGGCGGAGCGGGCGCTTCATCAGATTCAGCGTCATCTGTAGGCTCATCCATGGCTGTCCCTTGAACCATGATATGAGTGATGAGACCTTCTAGGTTTTAGAAGGGCCCAACAAGATTGGGTTCAGCTTCGCGGGTGCCATCGGCACGGGGAGCAGAAGGACCAGGGTTGAAGTCTAGTCCCAATGACTTCTTGTTTTGTTTAGCCGAATTCTTGGCAAACTGGAAGTTGTGCTTGAACAGATTGTCGTCACGACACCATAGCAATGACGATGGGTCTGCATCCGCAGGCTGTGGTCCACGGACCATGCAGGGATAGAAGCCTTGTTCAATGGCTTCATCTATGGACCTGGGTTGAAGATTTCTGTATAGGATGTCTCCCCATGGTCGCTTGATGGCATTCTTCTCAGCATATTCCTGGGTCACAAATTTGTACTTGAACCATTGCTCGGCCCAGTATCTTCGAATCCATTGGATTCGTGTCTTGCGCTAATTGTAATCCTCTTATGGATCTGTCTTGTACAGCTCTGAGAGGTCATCAGGCAGATCTTTTGATGTTCCCCCTCGACGCTGTCTGCCACCCTTCCTTGCTGATTTCTCTATAGCCATGAACTTCAAACTGAATGGCTTCAATACGTTCAAAGGTTTCAAAGGCTTCCGCCTGCTGGTCAAACAGGAACTGGCTTCGGGAGAATTTATATGATGCTGTAAGAATTCTGCAAATGAATGCAGACTATGAGAACCAAGGGATTCTCCCATGGACATGTACCTGTGACAGCATTAAGGTGAGAGGGAAGGGGAAGAGGTCATATGCATTCTCAGAAGATTTTGAAGATAAATCAGTTTAGAAGACATTGACCTCATAGTGCGAAGACATTCACTCATAGATAGAGAGTTGGTTCCAGATTTGTACGAATCCACGAATAAGTACAAGTGAGGAATCTAACTACTTTGTGAAGCATAAGTGAACATGCTAGGCATATTATGAGATGCAGTATTAAATAGATCCAACTTGTGTGAACAAAAACTGCTTGTGGTAGAAAGTGATGAATCTATAGGATCAAAGGGGCCCTAAAAAGGAAGTTTTATTTACCACACGAAGAACTGCTAGATGGAGTGGGAGAGGAGGCCGAGCAGTTCGATCGTCCGTGCCCTAACTTGGCGATGGAGGACACCTACGGCGACGGTGGAGAAGACGATGTCCGCGGCCGGCGTGAAGACGGCATCGGTGAGGTCGCGACAGCTAAGCGGTTCGTCGCCGGCGTCGTGGAGGGCTAGCGGTGGCGCTAGGGTTTGTGCGAGAGTGGAAGAAAGGATAATGACTGTGGTGAGGCGTGTATTTATAGAGACATGGACGACACAGTGTTATTACACAGGCGCCCCTGGCGATTCACATCTGAAGGACACGTGGCCATCATGCAACATATCAGAGATTGTTCCACGTTCCCACGCACGCCTGGATTGTTGGGTGGTCGTTCCCACTTCTCTGGGTTTCAGGTGAAGGAATTAGCATTGAAAACAAACTTAATGTTTGTCTCTGTATCTTCTGCTGACAAGGACGTAGAGAAGATATTCGACAGTTTCAATAGAATGCATATGATTTGGAGAGATAGAGTTTGAGATAGAAAGCATAGAGAGGTTAGGGTCCAATCACATTCACTTAGTTCAAAAGATTCAACAAGAGGACATAGCTATAAGTGAATGCTGTAGAGGACAGAACACTAGTATATATATATGAGAAAGACAATCAAATCAACATAGTGAAGATAATCTTGAAGACAAGTTGAGATTGAAGCCAAACCAAATGTGAAGACATTCCAAACGTAACTCCATGAGTGAAACACTTCAAACAGAAAATTTTGGTGGTGGCGTTACCCACCGTATAGGAAGTATTAGACCCAGACACGGTGCACGATTATCGTGCCGCTCCGAAGTCAAATTCCACATTAATGTATTCACACTTAGAATGCAAGTCTTCATTGATTTAAGATATACTTTACTTCGTGTGTTGCACATCTAAGTCATCAATATGCATAAGTGTTAGGATGTGTGCCTGATCACAGGACATTTGAGGATTCCAAGATATTTAGCTCACACCGTAACTTGCAAAACCTCTTCTCATCCAAGGGCTTGGTGAAGATATCTGCCAATTGCTCTTCAGTGTTGATGTGTATGATATCAATATCTTCCTTCACAACATGATCTCTGAGAAAGTGATGACGAATTTCAATGTGCTTTGTCTTCGAGTGCTGAACTGGGTTGTTGGCAATCTTGATGGCGCTTGCATTGTCGCAGTAGAGTGGCACTTACTTCAGATGAATGCCATAGTCTTTGAGTGTTTGCTTCATCCATAGAAGCTGAGCGCAGCAAGATCCAGCAGCAATGTATTCAGATTCAGCAGTGGAGAGAGATACACAGTTCTGCTTCTTTGAAGACCAACATACAAGTTATCGTCCCAGAAAATGACATGTGCCTGATGTAGACTTGCGATCCACCTTGTCACTAGCATAATCAGCATCCGAGAATCCAACCAGATCAAACTCTGAGCCCTTTGTATACCATAATCCTAGTGTTGGGGTGTGAGCCAAATATCTGAGAATTAGCTTCACAGCTAAGTGATGCGATTCCTTTGGTGCCGCTTGGAGTCGAGCACACATGCAAACACTAAGCATAATATCTGGCCCAGATGCACATAGATAAAGTAAAGAACCAATCATGGAGCGGTATACCTTTTGATCGAACTCTTTTCCATTGTCGTCGGGACCCAGATGATGTTTGGCTGGCATTGGCGTCGTGAAGCCTTTGCAGTCTTGCATCCCAAATTTCTTCAGGCAATCTTTGAGGTACTTCTCTTGAGATATGAAGATGCCATTGCGTTGCTGACGTATTTGAAGACCAAGGAAGAACTTCAGCTCACCCATCATGGACATCTGATATTGCTCTTGCATCATATATCCAAACTCGTCAGTGTATTTCTGATTGGTGCAGCGGAAGATAATGTCATCCATATATATTTGGCACACAAACAGTTCACCATCATATGTCTTCGTGAAGAGAGTGGGGTCGAGGGAACCAGGTTTGAAGCCTTTTCTCTTCAGGAAGTCTTTGAGTGTGTCATACCAAGCCCGAGGGGCTTGTTTGAGGCCATACAGTGCCTTGTTGAGCTTGTACACCATGTCAGGATGTTTTGGATCTTCAAAGCCAGGTGGTTGTGCAACATACACTTCTTCTTCAATCTTGCCATTGAGAAAAGCGCTCTTCACATCCATTTGATGTAGAAGAATGTTATGATGATTTGCATAGGCCAGCAGTATGCGTATGGCTTCAAGTCTAGCCACAGGAGCAAATGTTTCATCGAAGTCAATCCCTTCAACTTGAGTGTACCCTTGAGCAACAAGACGAGCTTTGTTTCTGACAACTTGACCATGCTCATCTTGCTTGTTGCGATATATCCATTTGGTGCCTATTATATTGTGCTTGCGAGGATCAGGATGCTTAACCAGTTCCCATACATTATTCAGCTCAAACTGTTGAAGCTCTTCTTGCATAGCTTGAATCCATTCAGGTTCCATGAAGGCTTCTTCAACTTTCTTGGGTTCAGGTATTGAGACGAATGTGAAGTGCCCACAGAAATTTGCTAGCTGTGTTGCCCTTGAACGAGTGAGTGGACCTGGTGCATTGATGCTATCAATTATTCTCTCGATCTGTACTTCATTTGCAACACGAGGATGTATAGGATGAAGATTTTTCTCTTTCTGATCATTGTCATCGTTAGAAGGATTGTCTTCAGGCTGAGCATTGTCTTCAATTTGATCAGGTGTGGAGATGATAAGTTCTTCTTCAGGCTGAGCTTCAGAAGGTATGATTTCTCCAATTCCCATAAGTTTGATTGATTCACTGGATGGAACTTCATCTAGCACATTTGGCAGGTGCTCTCTTTGTGAGCCGTTAGTCTCATTGAACCGCACATCCACTGTTTCAACCACTTTATAGTGAAAGAGTTTGAAGACTCTATAGGAGTGCGAGTCCTTTCCATATCCAAGCATAAAACCTTCATGTGATTTTGGTGCAAATTTTGAAGTGTGATGTGGATCCTTGATCCAGCACCTGGCACCAAATACTCTGAAGTAACTGACATTTGGCTTCTTGCCAGTAAGGATCTCATAGGATGTCTTGTTGAGAAGCTTATGAAGATAAACACGGTTGATGATATGGCATGCAGTGTCGATGGCTTCAGGCCAGAACTTCCTTGGATTCTTGTATTCATCAAGCATTGTTCGGGCCATCTCAATGAGTGTTCTGTTCTTGCGTTCCACAACACCATTCTGCTGCGGTGTGTACGGAGCTGAGAATTCATGTGTAATGCCCAAAGTATCAAGATAAGTGTCTAGACCGGTGTTCTTGAATTCAGTGCCATTGTCACTTCTGATGTGCTTGATCTTGACGCCATAGTTGTTCATGGCTCGATTGGCGAAGCGTCTGAAGACATCCTGCACTTCAGTCTTGTAGAGGATTATATGCACCCAAGTATATCTTGAATAATCACCAACAATGACAAAGCCATAGAGACAAGCAGCAGTAGTAAGAGTTGAGTAATGAGTGGGACCGAAAAGGTCCATGTGGAGCAGTTCGAAGGGTTGAGTCATTGTCATGATTGTCTTCGAGGGATGCTTGGCCCTCGTCATCTTTCCTGCTTCACAGGCACCGCATAAGTGATCCTTCTTGAACTTGACGCCCTCGATGCCTATGACATGCTTCTTCCTTGCAAGGGTGTGGAGGTTCCTCATGCCAGCATGCCCTAGCCTCCGATGCCAGAGCCAACATTCAGAAGCTTTTGCTAGAAGACATACGTCAAGTTGTGGTCCTGCTGAGAAATCTACCACGTACAAATCATCTTTCTGATACCCTTCAAACACTAGAGACTTGTCAGATTCCATTAGAACAAGGCAACGATATTTTCCAAACATCACAATCATGTTTAAATCACAAAGCATTGAGACAGACATTAAGTTGAAACCAAGGGATTCAACAAGCATGACTTTATCCATGTGTTGATCCTTTGAGATTGCAACTCTACCTAGACCCAATACCTTGCTTTTACCAGTGTCAGCAAATGTGATGTGACTTTTGTCAGATGGACGTAAGGTTGAGTCCATGAGAAGACTTCGCTTGCTAGTCATGTGATTAGTACACCCACTATCAATAATCCATTCTGAAGCAGCTGGTGTCGTGCCCTACAGTGCAGTTAGGGGGATAGGCTTCACGAAGAGAATTGTGAAGCATAAACATTTGACGAGCAAGTGGATTATGAAAGCTTAGATCAACGTTAGGACTGATAGGGCAAGTAGCAAGCGACTCAGGAACAAAATACATAATAAGACCATTTGGGCATTTGATCTTGCGCCCTACAAGATGTTTAAGGTCCCTAGCAATAGCTTCAGACGATTTTGGTTTTCGGCTGGAGACCTTTCCCTGCAAAAGAGAGTTAAGCTTTCTTAGCCACCCACATCTTCAAGGGTGGCTTCGAAGCAATGAGTCTAAGAGCAGCATCTAAGAACTTTGGCTTTGGAGCCCTAGAAAAAAGTCTTGCAGGTGGACAATAGTACTCATAAGAATAAGCAGAATAGTTCTTGGTCTTATGAACATGGCGGTTTGATGAACCGCGCTCATATTCATAGACCTGAGTATGGCTTCCCTACAAAACATTTGCATTAGTGCGACTCAGGTGAGTCCTCTGTCTATATGAAGCCTTTGGGCCGTATGAAGCCTGTGGTCTGGGATTTGTCTTCTTTACTTGTGGTGTCATGACGACATTCACAGGAAGATTCTCCAAACACCTTTTCGGCACCCAGACCTTCTTCATAGGCGGCCCATTCCTGCAGTTAGTACCAATATACCTGGCAAACACTTCACCATTTTGATTCTTAAACAGTTTATAGTTTGCATCAAAGGATTCATCAATAACAATGGGATTAGCACAAGTGAAGCCAGATAGGGTGGATGGATCCGCTGAAGGTTCCTTTGCAGCAACCCATGTGGTTTTGGGGTACTGCTCAGGTTTCCAGTAAGAGCCATCAGCATTCATTTTCCTTTCGAACCTAACACCCTCTTTCCTAGGGTTTCGGTTCAGGATCTGCCTTTTGAGGACATCACATAGTGTCTGATGCCCTTTGAGACTTTTGTACATCCCTGTTTCAAGCAATGTCTTCAACCTAGCATTCTCATCAGCAATAGCAGTGGTATCGTCAGCAGAGGGGTTAGTTACCAAATCAACAGTTGAAGATATTGCAACAGTAGAAGCAGTAGAACATTCAGCAACAGAAGTAGCATTATCACGCTCAAGGCATTTAATACATGGAGGTTCAAATCCTTCCTGAGCTAAACTGATCTGTTCGGTGAGAAGTGACGTTTTCCTTTTGAAGATCTTCATGAGCCTCTCTCAATTTCTCAAGATCTTGCTTCCTTTGAATATAATCATAGGAAAGCTTTTCATGAGTTGTTGAGAGTGTTTCATGACAACTTTCAAGTTCCTCATACTTAACGTGAAGATTTTTTATGTCTTCAATTAAGGACTGAGATCGAGTCATTTCAGCGTCTAACAGATCATCGCTTTTGTCTAACAGTTTTTGAATATGTTCCATAGCTTTCTGTTGTTCAGTTGCAATTTTAGCAAGTTTTTGTAGCTAGGTTTGGAACCACAATCAGAGTCATCTTCACTAGATGTTTGATAGTGAGTAGTGCGTGTGTTTACCTTGGCACCGCGTGCCATGAAGCAGTAGGTAGGAGCGGAGTAGTCCTTGTCATTTGCATCGGTGTCTGTGATGAAGTCATTGTCTTCAGTGTTGAAGGTGGACTTGGCAACGTATGCTGTAGCCAGAATCGCAATGCCAGAATCGGACTCCTCCTCAGACTCCACCTCTGCCTCCTCAGAAGCGGACTCCTCCTCTGAATCCATTTCCTTGCCAACAAACGCACGTTCCTTGCTAGATGAGCTCTTCTTGTGTGATAAAGACTTTGAGGAAGACTTGGAAGAAGACTTTGAGTATTTCTTCTTCTTCTTCTTGTTGTCAGAGTCATACTCCTTGCCCTTCTTCTTCTTCTTCTTCTTCTTCTTCTTCTTCTTCTTCTTCTTCTTCTTCTTCTTCTTCTTCTTCTTCTTCTTCTTCTTCTTCTTCTTCTTCTTCTTCTTCTTCTTCTTCTTCTTCTTCTCATTGTCCCACTGCGGACACTTAGAGATGTAGTGGCCAGGTTTCTTGCACTCGTGGCATGTTCTCTTCTTGTAGTCATGAGCAGAAGCTTCATCATTCCTTGAGCTTGATCGTGAAAACTTTCTGAAGCCTTTCTTCTTGGTGAATTTTTGGAACTTCTTCACAAGTATAGCAAGCTCCTTTCCAATGTCTTCAGGATCATCAGAACTGCTGTTAGATTCTTCTTCAGATGAGGAGACAACTTTTGCCTTCAAGGCACGAGTTCGCCCATAGTTGGGACCATAGATGTCTCTTTTCTCAGAAAGCTGAAACTCGTGTGTGTTGAGCCTCTCAAGTATGTCAGACGGATTGAGTGTCTTGAAGTCAGGACGTTCTTGAATCATCAGGGCTAGAGTGTCAAACGAGCTGTCAAGTGATCTCAGGAGTGTCTTGACGACTTCATGCTTGGTGATCTCAGTGGCGCCGAGAGCTTGAAGCTCATTTGTGATGTCAGTGAGTCGATCAAACATGAGCTGAACATTCTCATTGTCATTTCTCTTGAAGCGGTTGAAGAGGTTGCGAAGGACACTGATTCTCTGATCTCTCTGGGTTGAGACGCCTTCATTGACCTTGGAGAGCCAGTCCCAGACTAGCTTTGATGTTTCCAAAGCACTCACGTGGCCATACTGTCCTTTGGTCAGATGACCACAGATGATGTTCTTGGCAGTGGAGTCCAGTTGAACGAACTTTTTGACATCAACAGTGGTGACACCTTCACCAGCCTTGGGAACGCCATTCTTGACGACATACCATAGGTCGACATCAATGGCTTCAAGATGCATGCGCATCTTATTCTTCCAGTAGGGATATTCAGTTCCATCAAAGACGGGCCATGCAGCGGAGACTTTAATTATCCCTGCAGTCGACATAGCTAAAACTCCAGGTGGTTAAACCGAATCACACAGAACAAGGGAGTACCTTGCTCTGATACCAATTGAAAGTGCTAGTGATCGACTAGAGGGGGGGTGAATAGGCGATTTTTATGAAAGTCTTCAAAACATGGAAGTTTTGAAGACAAACGATAGAAATAAACATATTACCATGCAGCGGAAGGTAGACTACACTAGGCAAACCATAGTCAAGTATTCAATGAAGTGAAAGCACAATGACTAATAGCAGCTAGGCAGTAAAGATCAGGTAGGAAGATATTGTGAAGCCAATCAGAACAAGGAGTCACTCAGTGAAGACAAAAGATAATGCAATCATACAATGACTTCATAAGGAATAACAGTAAGTAAAGGGAAGGGAAGGATGAAACCAATGACTCGTTGAAGACAATGATTTGTTGGACCAGTTCCAGTTGCTGTGACAACTGTACGTCTGGTTAGGGAGGCTGAGATTCAACTCAGAAGACCTCGTCTTCACCTTATTCCCCTTGAGCTAAGGACACCCAGTCCTCGCCCAATCACTCTGGTAAGTCTTCAAGGTAGACTTCCAAACCTTCACAGACTTCATTCACCGGCGATCCACAATGACTCTTGGATGCTCAGAACACGACGCCTAACCGGCTGGAGGATTCACAGTCCTCAAGTGTAATAAGTCTTCAGATCACACAGACAGGAAGACTTAAGTGATGGCTAACACTCTTTGGCTCTGGGTGTTTAGGGCTTTGTCCTCGCAAGGAATTCTCTCTCAAAGGCTTCGAGGTGGGTTGCTCTCAAACGACAAAAGCCGTACTCTAACTCTGAGCAGCCAACCGTTTATGGTTGTAGGGGGTGGGCTATTTATAGCCACTAGGCAACCCGACCTGATTTGTCCGAAATGACCCTTGGTCACTAAGGAACTGACACGTGTTCCAACGGTTAGATTTCAAACACACACGGCAATTTTACTTGGGCTACAAGCAAAGCTGACTTATCCAACTCTGGACAAGATTTGCTCTCATAGTCTTCACTCGAAGACATAGGATTTTTGGTTAAGCATCACTTCAGTCATTCTGACTGGTTCTCTTGGACCCCACTTAACAGTACGGTGGTTCCTATGACTCAACAAAGAAAAACACAGAATGACGAAACTGCTAAGTCTTCGCGCTCCATAGTGTTCATGTGATGTCTTCTCTTATCATAGTCTTCAATGTGAATGTCTTCACATACCACCTCTGACTTCAATGTCTTCATACATTTTTAGGGGTCATCTCTGGTAGGAAAACCGAATCAGTGAGGGACTTCTACTTGTGTTATCCTGCAATTCTCACAAACACATTAGTCCCTCAACTAGGTTTGTCGTCAATACTCCAAAACCAACAATGGGTGGCACTAGATGCACTTACACGGGGTCTTGTTCATCCAGTGGCAACGACCTCTACTACCATGGGGTCCTGTTCATCCAACCCCCACCAGGAACTGTTCACCCAACCCCCCAACAATGCTCATTGTTCATCAAGAGATAGCAGGTTCAATCGGCTTCAATTAGCAGCAGTAGCGAAGGAATCACTCAATCGGGTTTAGTTAGTAGCCAAATCGATCGATCGCTCGTGTTTAGTAACGTGTAGCCTGCAGTGCAATCGCTCTGGTTAAGTAGGTGAACGCCTCGCTCGGGTTCAATAGAGAAACACGCACGGCTCGTCCCCGACCACCCACGTATCCGGGAACTCCCCAATATTTTCCTCGCCCTCACTTCTACCACGGTTTTTTTCCGTCATGGACGGCCCAAAGAATGTCATGCAGCTGCGTCTCCGGCCCGCCAGGACGAAAAACCCATTTTCTGTCATGTTTTTTTGTCATAGAAGTAGGATCCCACCACATCTATGATGATACCGTGTTTTGTCACAATTATAGTCATAGAAGTGTCATAAGCATGATAGAAAAAAATGTTCGGCCCAAAATGTAATGGATGTGTCTTTTTTTGTAGTGAAGGTCGCCTGTGTCTCCAAGCCTCGTGTCGTACGCTTGGAGACGTAGGACGGGGTGCCCGTCCAAAATGCTTGGAACATCTAGCACCTCCAGAGGTTCTACCCGTGACACTCTCACGTAACGTAATAATGAGTGGGGCTGTACACGCCCTGGAGTCTCCTGAGTGCCACCCCTGAGCCTCACAGCGGCTCCCACCCACTCCCGAGTGGAAGCCCCATGCTTCGCGCTGGCGGACGACACGGTCAATCAACGACTATGCCCATGCCTAGTGGAAGCCCCATGCTCCACACTGGCTGGAAGACTAGAAGATTAGCATAGGTGCCGGACTCGACTGTTCTTTAGCTTTGCTCTTGTAACCCATTTGCTACATCTTGGAATGAAATTTCTGTTCTTGCATTTTTATTTTAAAAAGAGGGGAGTTTCCTTTTCTTTCTTCTTCCAGCAATGTTTCCTCTCTTGAGTTTAGTATTTGAGAGGTGCGGCCATCGTGGCTCCCTCTATTGTGTCCCGTGAGCGAGGACTGGGCATGGTGTACACGCATGAACCAGGCGAGCTTAGGCTGCGCCAGCAGCAGGCCTGCTCATACATACACCTCGCCAAGACCTTGTGTAGGATCGGAATATGTTTAGAGGGGGGGGGGGTGATTAGAATACTTGACCAAATAAAAATCTAGAATTTTCCCAATTTTATGTCTTGGTAGATTTTATCAACTTAGCGCAAGTCAAGCAGTCAACCTACACACGCAAGTCTAAGAGTATAGCAGTGGAATATAAAACATTTGCATATGAAGATAAAGGGAGGAGTTTGGAGGAAGCAAACGCAATGTAGACACAGAGATTTTTGGCATGGTTCCGATAGGTGGTGTTATCGTACATCCATGTTGATGGAGACTTCAACCCACGAAGGGTAACGGCTTCAAGAGTCCATGGAGGGCTCCACCCACGAAGGGTCCACAAAGAAGCAACATTGTCTATCCCATCATGGCCATCACCCACGAAGGACTTGCCTCACTAGGGTAGATCTTCACGAAGTAGGCGATCTCCTTGCCCATACAAACTCCTTGGTTCAACTCCACAATCTTGTTGGAGGCTCACAAGTGATACCTAACCAATCTAGGAGACACCACTCTCCAAAAGATAATAGATGGTATGCTGATGATGAACTCCTTGCTCTTGTGCTTCAAATGATAGTCTCCCCAACACTCAACTCTCTCTCAAAGATTTAGATTTGGTGGAAAGATGATTTGAGTGGAAAGAAACTTGGGGAAGGCTAGAGATCAAGATTCTTTTGGTTGGATTGGAATATCTTGGTCTCAACACATGAGTAGGTGCTTATCTCTCAGAAAATGAATGGTAGAAGTGTAGGCACGTTCTGATGGCTCTCTCCACGAATGAAGAGTGGGTGGAGGCGTATAAATAGCCTCCACACAAAATCTAACCGTTACACACAATTTACCAAACTCGGTGGGACCAAATCATAAAACTCGGTTAGACCAATTTAGTTCAAAATGTGAATGTTAGGCTTTTCGGTGGGACCGGCATGTCAACTCTCGGTGGGACCGATTTCATTAGGGTTAGGGCATAACGTACTCTTGGTGAGACTGATCACATAAACTCGGTAGGACCGATTTCTATAATAGGCAAACGGAGAGTTGGTCAGGCAAACTCGGCGGGACCGAATCGCTCATTTCGGTGAGACCAAAACGTTACGAGAGGGAAAGAGAGAGTTTTCATTGTGAACTCAGTGGGACCGATCGCTCATCTTGGTTGGACCAAAACGTTACAAAGGGAAATAGAGAGTTTGCAATCCCATCTCGGTGAGACCGATATCCCTATCGGTGAGACCGAAGTGACTAGGGTTTCTGGTAGTGGCGATGTCAAATGAACTCGATGGCGCCGGATAGATAATTTCGGTTGGGCCAAGTTTGACTTTTGGTTTGGGACATATGTGGATATGAGAAAGTGGTTGAGGGCTTTTGGAGCATATCACTAAGCATTTTGAGCAAGCGGGCCATTAAGCAACACCTCATCCCCTTTTAATATTATTGGCTTTTCCTATGGAATCAATGTGATCTTGGATCACTAAAATGAAAATGTAGAGTCTTGAGCTTGAGCCAATTTGTGTCCTTAGCATTTTGAGGGGTCCACATTTCTAATCCATGTCATGCCAATCATTGAACTTTCTGAAATGATCATCTTGAAATAGCATTAGTTCAATGAGCTATAAGTTGTTAGGAATTACCAAAACCACCAAGGGATAGTTGCACTTTTAATCTCCCCCTTTTTGGTAATTGATGACAACATATAGATCAAAGCTTTGACAAATGATAATAAGATTGAAATACATCGTCGCTTTGAGAAGTATGTGATAAGCAAGAGCTCCCTCTAAATTCGTGCATTATTTGAAATTTGCTTTTGAATGCAAATGCACAATCGATTAGGATCATGGGTTACTCTTCCATGTCACATACATCTTGGTGGAGTGCTCAAAATGATATAAGGTAAAAACATGCACTCATCACCAAGCAAAGTGAATGATCATATATGAGATATAAGGGATAATATCATCCAAGCAAACATTAAAGTAGGATATGATCAAACACAAGATCATACAAGTATCTCACACACAAACATAACAGTATTAAACGAGCACACACAAAAGTATCAAGAAAATAGAAAGAGAGACAAAGAAGCAAGAACACACTCTCTCGAAGCCTATGACCTATACATTTCTCCCCATTTGGCAACAAGTTACCAAAAAGTTTGAAAATGCATAGTGCTATGCGTCTCTCTAGGCTCGGTCTTCGGGAGGTGGTGTAGAGAGGACTCCAAGGATGAAAGCATCTGTAGACGTTGTTGGAGCTGGTGGAGTGGCAACTGGAGGTGCCACTGAAGCTGTTGCTGCTGGTGCTGAAGTAGTTGCTCTAGTGTCAGCCATGGGCACTGCAGCAGATCTCTGACCTCTAGGCACTCTCTGAAAGGCATTTGTGGTAGCCTGCCCTTTCCTCTCCTCTGCTTCCTCCTGGAGCTGCTCAAAAGTTTTCTGCATCTCAGTCACTTTTAGATCAAGATCATAGAATTTGGTCTCAGTGATCCTCTCCAAGCTCTCCCGATTCTTGTTCAGGGTGGCCAAGCCCTTCTCAATCCCGGATGTTGCTTGAATCAGATAGGCAAGCTGATCTTGTTTTGACTTTAAGAACATATGAGATGCCTCCTCAATGCTTGGCATCATTGTAGCCTTCTCAGCCTTTGCCTTCTCTCTCTTTTCTTTTGCTTGCAGAGATGTAGGATCATCCTCATTCATCACAATAGTGTTTTCCTCAAATTCTGGTCTCAAAGGTAAATGCTCTTTGTCCAACAAATAAGTGTCTATGCCCATCTTGGAGTTGATGAGCACCTAAATATGTGGAGCATACCCACAAGATCTCTTCTGATTTGCAGCTGTCCTTTTGATTGTTTCAACAATCAGGCTCATGACCTTGAATTTCTGAGGCACATCAAATATCTGCAACAAGTTGATTGAATGGCCTCTGATCATCTTATGATCTCCAGACTTGGGCAACAATGTATGCCTCAAGATTGTGTTGATAGTAGGTAGACCAGACAAGAAGTAATGTACATACCCAAGCTTACGTGTTTCCAATGCCTTATCCGGGATCTCCTTGTACATATTTGCCATAGAGTTATGGTGTTTCTTCTTCTTGGCATAGACATACAAGTCATCTTCATGCTCTTCAGGGGCATTTATCAACTTTGCCCACTCCTCAACAGTTGACTGGTACCTTGTACCCTCAAACATCCATACGATTCTTCCACCTGGATAAAAATGAGCTGTAGAATAAAACTACATAATGAGCTCATCATTCCATTAGGTAAGCTCATGTCCCACAAATTTGTCAACACCACATTCTTTAAAGCTCTCATGAACACCTGGGAAGTAATATTCATCCTCATAAATGTATTCCCAATCAACCCACTTCATATCACAGACTATGGGCTTCTTGTCAAGCAGAATGGTTTCATAGAAATCTTGTTGTTCTTTGGTGTGGAACCTGTAGTCTACTGCAGTTATTCTCCTTGAATCATATGGATCAGACTGTCTCCAGAGTCTGAGACCTGCATCCTTCCTAATGTTCATGTCTTCTGCCACTTGATGGCTGTCATTATGATCTGGAATCTTTGGCTTAAGCTTTTTGAGCACTTGGGCTTCAACATCTTCTTCCTCAACTTCAAGTACTGGGGCCTTGTTCTTTTTTGCAGCTAGAATGTTCTTAGCGGTCCTCTTGGGCTTTGGAGTTGGAGGAGAAGCTTTGGGGTAGTCTTGGGCTTAAAAGGGGCAGCCCAGACTTAATTGCATCCCCCATAAGCTTTTGGGACTTGGGTGCTGGTGCAGCATCCTCTTCCTTTCTTCATCTGGATCTCCCATCATAGAGGATCTACCAATGACTCTGGCAGTGGTCTTCTTGACCCTCTCTTTCCTTTTCTTACTCTCTCCAGCAGCCTCTTCAGTTGGCTTAGAAGTTTCAGCAGTTGAGACCCTGGCCTTTAAGGTTGGCACCCTCTTGGCAGGGGCCTTCTTGTGCAATCCAGGCTTGGTTGCAACAGCAGTACCATATTCCTTCTTCAAGACTTTATTCTTGGAGCTCACTTCCTCCTCAGTAGCCACATAGTCCTCATCCTCAGAGTCTAAGGTTCTCTTCTTTCTTGTTCTAGTGGCCGCCTTGGGCAAATTGCTTGTAGTGCTCCTGCTGCCATCATCATAGCTGCTAGAGGGACTAGTGCCCTCACTCAAGTGCACTTGCTCTTCTGATTTGTTTTGGTTATCACTCTGGTCAGACATATTGGCAAGGCAAACTGACAGCAGACCATGTGAATAGATATAGATGAGTAGATAGGATGAGCATCACAAAGTGCAGAGTTTTTACAAAACAGATGAGTGAAAAAAATTAGTTTTAGTTTTCCCCAGAAAGCATCTCGGAGCTACAAATTTGTTAAACTCAGTGACACCGAAGCAACTTTTGGAGTCTAAACTAGTGAACTCGGTCAGATCGAGTCATAGTTCGGTGACTCTGAGATTGCTAGGGTTTCATAGAGAGTTGAACTCGGTTGCACCGATTTGCAACTTTTGGTCAGACCGAAAAGTGCAAGTGCTACGGCCTAGGCCAAACCAGTGAGACCGATTTCCACAACTCGGTCGGTCCGAGATGGGGTCGGTGGAAACCAAACCCTAAATTCGAATCAAACTTAATCTAATGAATGTTTTCTCTGGATAGATTTATCTCATACGTGGTAAGGAACATGGCATTGCATTATGCTAAGAATTTGAGTAAGGAATTAGCACAAAAGGTCAAACTCATACCTTAGTTCGGCGGTGAGTTTGCTACGAAGGCAACAGAGGAGTTGAAATCCGTTAACGGCGATGGAAACCAGCGGCGGGAGGTTGCTGGGGACGAGGAGACGATCCGGAGACCCGAGGCGACAGAGCTGGACACGCGCGGGATGAGGGGTTTTGAAGAAATTTCCAAAATCTCACCCATTGGTATATATATCCTGACCCTGTCGGTGTGACCGAGTGGAAAAACTCGTTGGCACCTAGATGCAGAATCACTAGCGGTTACTGCAACTCGGTGTGACCAAAAAGTTCAAATCGGTTGCACCGAGATTGAAAACCTAGATCAACTCAGTGAACTCTGTGTGATCGAAGTGGATGGATCGGTCAAACCAAAATGCACAAAGAGGTTTTGGAAGTTTAATTCTATGACGAATCAGGGACTCCGAGTGCTCCTCACATAGAGTGGTTTGAATCTGACTTGATCAAACTTTGTGATGTAGCATGAATAGAGTTTGAGATGAGAAAAGCATAGATAGCTAGAGGAAGTTCTTAGGCATTCTTGTCCATCCATTTGGCAAAGGAGAACAATCCAAACAATCGAAGCAACAAATGGATGTCCTCGGATGAGTAAAATGGAATCAACATGCTCACACAATAAAATGGCAAAAGAAATATGTGGCAAAGCATGCACAAACACTATAGCATCTATCAAGCAATTGGTGATGACTAGGTCATCTATATATGAGCATATTGACTTAGGATTCAAATGAGAACATTTGATCATAGGTCATACTCATTGCTTAAGCACAAGTGGGGTTACCACTTTTACATAAAGCATTGTTGTGTTCACACCATTAGAGTTGCTTTAGCTCAATTGATTAGAGTAAAGCTTCCCCTAGATGTGATATCCCCCCTAAGAGGGATGAACTAACCTTTGGTTTTGTCGATGATGACTTCATGTAGATGCTGAAGATGTGGATGCTCAATGTTGATGTAGATCACCCGGAGAAATCCATTGGAGTGAGTTGCACTTTCAATACCTACACGGGTTAGTCCCACAAGGAACACAAGGATATCCATAGACATAGAGTGAAGTTCACATAAGATGATGTCCATGAAAGCATTAGGGTACCTTGTCCCTTGTCTTGCTAACAAGAGGGTTTGTGACTCCTTTAACTAGTGCAAGATGTGGAATTTGTTTGCACTTGTCCTCGCCAAAATGATATGAGTGAAGTATGTTGGCGGAGTCACCCTCAAGAACTCTCTATTTCTTCTTCTTCGGTATCCACATCATCTTGATGGGAATCCTTGGAGTTGTAGTCGTACTTGATGAAGTAGAACTTGATGTAGTCTTGGGAACCCACTTGACCAAGGCCTTAGGAGCTTCTTCAAATGCATCAATCTCCTCTAGAAGCTTGTCCCTGCCTTTGTGCTTGTGGTCTTGTGGTGGAAGATCATCTTGAGCTTGTGTCCCTTGGAAAGAAGTAGGGTCATACTTCTCTTGTTCTGGAACAAACTTCGTCTTGGGGTATTGATCTTCTTACCACTCAACTCCATTGGCATTGGACTTTTGTTCAAAACTAACACCTTGATTCTTCCGGTGTCTTCCTTGCTTGCGTACAATTTCCTCAAATTGCTTACTCCCGGCAAGGCTCTTGTAAACACATTTATCTATATTCCCTTCAATAAGCTATTTTCTTGCTCAAGTGTAAATTGGCTAAGAGAATCATTAGTGAAATCAAGAGAACTACTATAAGCAACAACATTGGATTTAGCATGATTATTGTTACTACTAGAAGAAGAATCTTTCTTGTTCTTGTTGCTAGATTTTACTTGTGGCATGTAGGTAGACAAGAGTAAACGCTTGGCAATGTAAGAAGAACTTTTCTTGCGAAGATCATCATTGATTGCTTTTAAGAACCCATGCTTTTTTTAAAGGTTGAGCTTTTCAAAGCATAGCTTCTCATGGGTCTTTAAAAGTTCTCGATGATCTTCCAAGGTAGTTTCATGAGCTAACTTAAGAGTGTTTAGTTGTTTAGTTAGACGCTCAATATCCTTCTTATCATCATCATTCGTTTTATCTTGATTGGCATGATTAATAGCAATTTCATCATAGTTTTCATTACTAGAGTTGTCAACAAGTAAATCATCATCTCATAGCAAATCATCTTCATCACTATTGAAATCAACATACTCAGGGTGTGATACCTTTGGGCCTTTAGCCATGAAGCATCTCCCAATTCCTTCATTTGGTGAGTCAAATATGTTGTGGGAGTTGGTTGACACGAGTGCTAGACAGGCAACACCTTCATCTTGAGTATATTCGGAGTCAGAGTGATAACTTCTCTCAGAGTGATTGTCGGATTCAGAGCCGGATACCTATTCACCAACATGAACTTGATGTCTTCGCTTTGTGTAGCTCCTTGATGACTTGTCCTTTCTTTCCGAATCTTTGCTTCTCCAAGATGTTCTTCGTTCATAACGATCATCTCTATCCTTCTCTCTCTTGGAGGTGATTCTTCTCTTCTCCTTCTCCTTTTCAGTGAATCTTCTCTTATTTTGTAGGGAGCCGTACACTCATTGGAGTAGTGTCCGGGTCTTCCACAATTGTAGCAATTATGCTCACGACTAGAAGATCTTTTGTCACTGTAGGACCTTGACTTGGAACTTCTTTCTTTGCTTCTACTCTTGTAGAACTTGTTTAAGTTCTTCACCATTAAGCTCAATTCTTCATTGAAGGTTCGTTTCTCACTTGATGATGTAGGAGCGTCACCTGAGGCTTTGTAAGCACCACTTGTCTTGTTGTGGAGCTCTTCCTTATCCTTGAGTGACATCTCATGAGCAACAATTCTTCCAATTACTTCCATTGGTTTGAGATCTTTGTAGTTGGGCATCATTTGGATGAATGTACACACAGTATCATATTTTCCGTCCAAGGCTCTTAGGATCTTCTTGATGATGAATCTATCGGTCATCTCTTCACTTCCTAAGCCGGCAACCTCATTTGTGATGAGAGCAAGTCTAGAGTACATTTCAGCGACACCTTCACTATCCTTTATTTTGAACTTGTAAAGTTGACTTTGAAGCACACCCAATTTGGATTCCTTGAAGGAGTTGGTACCCTCATGCATATCAATCAAAGTATCCCAAATTTCCTTTGCATTCTCAAGATGGCTGATTTTGTTGAATTCATCGGGGCACAATCCGTTGAAGAGGATATCGCAAGCTTGAGCATTGTATTGCAGCATCTTCAACTCTTCCGCGCTAGCTTCACGGTTCGGTTCTTTCCCATCAAAGAATTCACCTTGCAAGCCAATACACACAATAGCCCAAATAGCGGGGTTATGTCCAAGAATATGCATTTTCATCTTGTGCTTCCTACTAGCAAAATTACTACCATCAAAGTAAGGACCTCTACGGTGGTAAGTTCCCTCTCTAGACGCCATACTCTCCTAGGTTGTGAAACCAAGGCTATGATCACCAAAAGCTATGGAAATGAAGACAAAGGGAGACTAAAGCTCTGATACCAGTTGTAGGATCGAAAGTATGTCTAGTGGGGGGTGATTAGACTGCTTGACCAAATAAAAATCTAGCCTTTTCCCAATCTTAAGTCTTGGAAGATTTTATCAACTTAGGACAAGTCAAGCAATCAACTTACGCATGCAAGTCTAAGAGTGTAGTAGCGGAATGTAAAACATTTGCATACGAAGATAAAGGGAGGAGTTTGGAGGGAGCAAATGCAATGTAGACACGGAGATTTTTCGCGTGGTTCCATAGGTGGTCCTATCGTACATCCACGTTGATGGAGACTTCAACCCACGGAGGGTAATGGTTGCGAGAGTCCACGAAGGGCTCCACCCACGAAGGGTCCATGAAGAAGCAACCTTGTCTATCCCATCATGGCCATCGCCCACAAAGGACTTGCCTCACTAGGGTACATCTTCATGAAGTAGGCGATCTCATTGCCTATACAAACTCCTTGGTTCAACTCCACAATCTTGTCGGAGGCTCCCAAGTGACACCTAGCCAATCTAGGAGACACCAATCTCCAAAAGGTAATAGATAGTGTGTTGATGATGAACTCTTTGATCTTGTGATTCAAATGATAGTCTCCCCAACACTCAACACTCTCTCAAAGATTTGGATTTGGTGGAAAGATGATTTGAGTGGAAAGCAACTTGGGGAAGGCTAGATATCAAGATTCTTATGGTTGGATTGGAATATCTTGGTCTCAACACATGAGTAGGTGGTTCTCTCTTAGAAAATGAATGGTAGAAGTGCATGCACGTTCTGATGGCTCCCTCCATGAATGAAGAGTGGTTGGAGGGGTATAAATAGCCTCCACACAAAATCTAACCATTACACACAATTTACCAAACTCGGTGGGACCGAATCATAAAACTCGGTTAGACCGATTTAGTTCAAATTGTGAACGTTAGGCTTTTCGGTGGGACCAACATGTCAACTCGGCTAGACCGATTTCATTAGGGTTAGGGCATAACGTAATGTCGGTGAGACAGATCACATAAACTTGGTAGAACCGATTTCTGTAATAGGCAAATAGAGAGTTGGTCAGGCAAACTCGGTGGGACCGAATCGCTCATTTTAGTGAGACCGAAACGTTACGAAAGGGAAACAGAGAGTTTGCATTGCAAACCCGGTGGGAACGATCGCTCATCTTGGTTGGACCGAAACGTTACGAAGGGAAACATAGACTTTGCAATCCCATCTCGGTGCGACCAAGATCCCTATTGGTGAGACTGAAGTGACTAGGATTTCTGGAAGTGGCTATGTCAAATGCACTCGGTGGCGCCGGATAGATAATTTTGGTGGGGCCGAGTTTGACTTTTGGTTTGGGACATATGTGGATATGAGAAAGTGGTTGAGGGATTTTGGAGTATATCACTAAGCATTTTGAGCAAGCAGGCCATTAAGCATCACCTCATCCTCTTTTAGCAGTATTGGCTTTTCCTATGGACTCAATGTGAGGTTGGATCACTAAAATGAAAATGTAGAGTCTTGAGCTTGAGCCAATTTGTGTCCTTAGCATTTTGAGGGGTCCACATTTCTAATCCATGCCATGCCAATCATTGAACTTTCTGAAATGATCATCTTGAAACAGCAGTAGTTCAAGGAGCTATATGTTGTTAGGAATTAGCTAAACCACCCTGGGATAGTTGCACTTTCACCTTGGCAAAATCCTCGCGCGACACTCTTGAGCGAGCCATCGGCCCCGCGGCCTCAGGAGTGCTCTCCTCTTGGCCCTGCCGGGCTTCGTGCCCCGATGCGCTAATAACGGCCGGCCCTCTCTTGGGGGATCCAGAGGCCTACACAAGGCCTCTTCCCCAAGAAAACCAACGCAAATTGCCCCCCGGAGGCCCTATAGGGGCATGCCATTCAAGGGTATAGAGCTGTCGCGGGGCCTCCCTAGGTCGCTCTCTGGTACACTAATTACACCGTCACTAGGAGAAGCTCCGGAGGAGCGCGCCACCACGACGAAGGGACCGGCCAAGGGTCACTAGTGCACCAAGCTAAGTTATTCTAATCACGCAAAGCAGGAACTTCCAGTTAATAGTAACATGAGTATTAGAATGCAATGGGAAATACTGACTTAAAGGCGCAAGCACCGCAGTTCATTACACACCCCAGGGGGCTTTTTTCATAAGTTGTGATGCAGGAAGAAAAAGAAGGAAAAATTGCGCTTAGTCGGAGTGCTCCTCCTCCTTGATAGGCGCGTGATGGCGAGGTGGATCGACGTCCTCCGGAGCGGGGACACGACGGCGTGGCAGCATGCCGTCCTCTTTGGTCCGCGCACGGCGACGAGGCGGGTCATCGTAGTTGTCGTCGCTCGAGCCTTCCCCAGAGGAAGCAGCGCTGCTGGAGGAGTAGCAACCATCGCCAAGGGCAAGTTCATCGCGGAGGATGCCGCCACCATGCTGATTGTTGTCATCGGAGGCGTGGTCGCTGCCGTCATCATCGCCCTCCGGGCAGCACCCCAGGCGGCTACCATCCTCCCTAAATACCCCGACAAAGAGCGGTGTCGCTCCGTCATACTTAAAATGGAAGGTGCACCTCCCGTCTAGACCACGGGCATGGGCAAACGACTGCCAGATGTGGGTCAGGAACACGTGCCCAATGGAGGAGACCTCGACCTCCACCCACGAAGACCCGGCACAGCAATCGTCCGGTTACAGCCGCAGGCCAATAGGCCCCGCTGCTGGCAGCTCCTTTGCAAAGGAGCTCGGAAGCAGAAGCCAGGTGCCCGGAAGGCCCTCAACTCGTATGACGAACTCGCGTCCCGTGTCACCCGAGCGGGCATGCGGGTGTGGTGGCCGGGCGGTTCCGGCGCGCCTCCCCCCTCGCCGTGGTTGCTGGGGGCCCTGCAATCGCCTCCCCGGGAGAGGCCTCTCCCTCAGTTGCCGGAGCTGACGCGGGCTGGCAGGGGAGGCCGCCCGCGCCCCCACAATGGTGTTGTTGATGCAGCCGCGCATTTGTGGGGACGACCGCATCCCCTCTTGGGCGGCGACGAGCCCCCTTCTTTGGGGCCTTGCCCTTCTCTTTGGTCGAGAGCCTCCTCGTTGGCGCCATGATCGCTTCGGCGAGGTGGCGGTGCGGTGGAGGTAGGAGAAGAGGAGACTGCAAGTGAGAGGATGAAAACGGGCTGGGGGCTCTGCCTCCCTCACCCTCTTATAGGCGGTCGAAGGCTAACCGGCGCCCTTCCATGTTCCGAGCGATGATGTATCTAATACATGCGCCAGGCAGTTGTCAAGTCGGGGCAGTTGCCGAGGCGGCGTGGGGGAGCGTAGGCGTCCTCTTCCCATCAAGCGCCACACATCCAGCTTGGCCCGCAGGCGATTGGGGCCCGTGGCGCTTCGCCCTTGTCCCTTAGCTTCGCCTCGAAGCCAGCACAAGCGCGCCTTGGGCCCGGGGTCTACTCTCGGTGTTCTGGGAACCAGGGTACCCAGACTTGCCTGCCTGCGGCCCATGACATGGCTCCCTCAATGGCTTGGTACGGCCCATCTGTGAGACTACCAAGAAAAGACCCTTGCGAGGGCCCTAGCCTCGCTAGGAGGACGACACCAAGACCTCCAAAGGGAGCGGCCTCCCCAGGCGGCCTCTCGAGGAGCGGAGATTTCTATGCAGGTACCCAGCCTCACAAGGCTGCGATGATGTGAGCCATGACGTCCAAGGCAAGGCGGGCGCCAGCGGGCGCAGAGGAGACAGTTTCCCTTTCGGTGCTAAGGGAGGAAGGAGAAATGTGGGTTCCCAAGGAATCCCCCAAAGGTTTCCATTCCGGTGCAACAAGACCAAGACCACGAGCTCGACAGGATGGATGTAATCGCCTAACCCACTACTACATCACGACCAGAAGTTTTGCAGGAGAAGACCACCTTTTGTCAGGATAGCATGTACCTCTTGTCCCCTTTCAAATTGGCCGCTGTGGAATCCCTTCCCGCCTAAGTTTCCAGGGAAGAGGACCAAGGCCACTATAAATATAGGTTAGCCAACACCATAGATGGGGTCGACTCATTCTCATCCCCCGAGCCCTCGCGAGGTAGCTCATCCACTATATTGGTTCATCCTCAAACCTCCTCGTGAGGCCAATCCACCACAAAGTAGGAGTAGGGTTTTACACCGCAAGGTGGCCCGAACCTGGGTAAACTGCCGTGTCCATCTTCTTGCCCGCTTGAGCGCGTATCCGGCAAGGCTAGGCTGTAGGGCCATGAGTTCGAGGCTTGAGAGGTTGAGATCTTCGCACATGCCCCAGAGTTCGAACGTTCTTGGGTCTGTGGAGCCCTGAATCCGACAATATTTAATTTGGTTTTCATCTTTCCAAAAAAGTCATAATTGTTGACTCGAACATCCGAATTAATATCCACTTTCACCATGGGAATCCTCGCGACGAGCTCTTCGAAACTAGATCCCGCATGGGTATGTTTTGACGAACTTTTTTTGTGCAATTTAGTCCCCGTTTGGTGCAACTGTCTAGCAGTCCATGTGCAACTACCTGACACTCGATGTGCAACTCCCCGCCACCCATGGACATGTAGTGTTCGCGATGACTTCTCCACTCCAAACTATCGCCTACCAGTGATATGTGCAATTTTGTCTGCTACCCCGGCCAACTGTCTGGTAGTCGCCACTCGTGCAACTCCACAACTGTGTGTGAGAAACTATTCAACAAGTGTGTGCAACTCCGCTATTCGTGCATGAGCAACAATGGTGACAAGGTAGTTGAACTCCGCGGTTGTGCGTGAGCTACTACACTGACAAAGAGTGTGCAAAGTTGCGGCTGTGCGTGTGGTACTATGCACTGACAAGAATGTGCAGCTCCGTGGTCGTGCGTGTATGACTATGCCATTGTGCATGTGTAACCCCCGTTGTCGTGCATGAACTACTATGCTGATGAGAGTGTGCAACTCCTATACCCGTGCATGTGGACTATGCCAAAGAGAGTGTGCAACTATGCTGCCACTCATGTGTGGCTATGTCGACGAGAGTGTGCAACTCTATGGTCGCGCGTGTTCGACTAAGCCAACGAGAGTGTGCAACTCCGTGGTTATGTGTGAGCTACTACACCGACGAGAGTGTGCAACTCCATGGTAGTGCATTTGCGACTATGCCGCTGTGTATGTGCATCTCCCACATCCGTGCGTGAGCTACTATGTCGACGAGATTGTGCAACTCCGATAGCCGTGCGTGTGCGACTATGTGGACAAGAGTGTTCGACTATGCTACCACGCATGTGCGACTATGCCGACGAGAGTGCGCAACTCCATGGCCATGCGTGAGCTACTACATCGATGAGAGTATGAAACTATGTGGTCGTGTGTGTGCGACTGCGCCAACGAGTGTGCAACCCTGCAGTCGTGCGTGAGCTACTATGCCAATGATAATGTCGAAGTAAATGACCACGGGTAGCCTAGCCGGCTCCCCCTGGCCCCTCTGAAAAAATTACGAGCCGATCCGGCCCTCAAGAATCCAAGACGTGGGGCCGCCTTCCCCTTGCCGACTGTCTCCCAGGCCGGCTATCGGAAGGCGACCCGACTTTAGCCCTCATGAAGAAAGCCGCGGGAGGTCCGGCTCCGAGAAGCCGGCCGCGAGAAGGCCGACTCCAAGAAGCCGGCTCCCACAAAGCGGTCAAGATCGTACCCTCGAAGTCTGCATCCACATAACGGTGATGTGATGGGGCGTGGCTACAGTAAAGCCTGCCACCCCCGAATCCCGGAGCACGCCTGGCATAGTGCGCCGTACGGGTGACCATGACCCGTCTGGCGCAGCACTGTTGCCATGTTGACCCTGATGTCATCCATGACGGGCTGCTAGTGTGGCCCACGGGCGGTGGGCCCCTTTAGGCAGAGAGACACCCGAAGGTGGCCAGGCCTCCCCCAGTCGGCCCACGACAGAGCCGGCTCTCCACAGCCGGCCTGCCACCTCCTACGAAGGAGATGCCCCATTAAGGAGACCAGACGCGGTGAGGCTACAGCAATCACCCGCCGGATGGCGGCACTGTAGCTACACCCACCTCGGCGAAGCCCTCCTCACTAGGATTGAGCAACAGTAACCAGCCACCGACAAGGCCCTGGACGGTGGGGCCTGCCTGTCGACCAAGGAGCCGGCAGCTGGCGGGCCCCAGCAGCCGGCGCAGAAGCCGGCGAGTGTAGACACAGAAGGTTGGGCCCCATGCCCAGCCAGATTACCATTGTACCCCCGGGGGGTAGGCCTATATAAACCCCCCGAGACACCCATGCAAAGGATGGATCCAAGCTAGTTCTAGACACCACATAGAGAGGGGAGGAGGGCTAGCCGTGCTCTACTTCTTCTCCTCACAAAACAGCTCAAGGAGCATCGTATAGCTACTTGTTCATCTAGCGATCATGCGGAGACCCCGCAGAGCAGCAGTAGGGGTGTTATCTCCACGGAGAGCCCCGAAGCTGGGTAAGATTCGCCGGCGTGCATGTCTTCGCCTCATCCCGCTTCCTGGCACCGGCGACGTCTTACTGGCTCCCACAATGATAAGCCACCCGTTGGCATATGTCGCACCTACCACCCGACATTTGGCGCCCACCATGGGGCTAGGTGCACCGTCGTCCGGAGACCTGTTCTGGACGGGAACCCTCTTCCTCCCCAGCTAGCGTAGCCAGCCCGGCACGCCCGATGGCGCTTGCCACGATGCGCTGCAAGGCGTCACCAACGTCTGCGCAGTGAGCGGCCTCGCCGATCTCCTTGACAAGACCCTCATCTGCGACGAGCTCGCCTCCGACGCGGGCACCGACCACCTCGTCAACCTCCTTGGCCAGCTCCACATCTCCGGTGAGCCTGCTGTGGACTTGGAGTCGGTTGGCTCCACCGATCCGATGCCTGTCGACTCCGACACGGCCTCACTCGACACTTTCCCCACCGACGTCACAATCTACAATGACCCGCTTCCCCGGGCCGATGGCTGCGACGCTGTCACCACCGAGGTGATGGTCATCGGCCACGGCGACGCTTCCGACGAGAGCGCCCACGATGCCCCGCATGCGGCGGTCCACGACTTGACCATCCCCCTCCCGGCCGATGCCGATGCCGAAGCACTGGAGGCTCGCCGCCTCGCCCTCCTCGCGGAGGGCCGGAAGCTGGCTTCCATGAGACGCCTCACTGAGGCCCACCGGCGCGAAGCCGACCGCGCCGCCTTTGGCACGCCGCCCCCAGGCGGGCCCATCCGGGACGGCGTTGTCAGGCAGCGCGGTGCTGCCATCGCCGACACGCTAGGAGTCGACCGCCCAGTCTACGCCACTCCACTCAAGAACCTGCGTGCCGCCCAGGCGGCCGTAGACGAGCTAGACGGATTGGGGGCCGAAGAACTCCCCCACATGACCAGACGCATCCAGCAGCTAATCGATGCGGCCGCACAACGGCACGAAGCCGACGCCCGCGCGGAAAGCCCTCCCCCACGCCGAGATCACGGCGCGACGTCCCGGACGCCGACTGCGGGTAAAACCCGCGCGCGGCGCGAGAAAGAGCCGGCTGCCAGCCGAAGCCGAACCCGAATCTCCATCGAGCGAGACGCAGAAGGCCACCCCCGGGCCGTGGAGTGGCGGGGCAACCCGCCTCCGCCTCGGCCCCATGGGGAGAGATATCCCACCCCACCGCCTGTTGCGCATCCGACTCTCAGCGGCCGACTAGGTCGCCGCGAAGGAGTCGGCGAGAACGACGCCCGCCATCGGATCGACCGCCTAGCGCAACCCTTGGCGCTGGTGGAAGAAGATGATGTCGTCCCTCCTTGCTTCGGCCCCCGCATCCGCGACGAGCCTTTCCCCAAAGGGTTCTCGCTCCCAAGAGACACGCCCAAGTACAACGGCTCCGTGAAGCCGAAAGATTGGTTGATCGACTACTCCACGGCGGTTACCATAGCAAATGGCAACAGGCGCGTTGCCATGAAGTAGGTGCCCCTCACGCTGCAAGGCACAACGCGGACCTGGCTGAACAGCCTCAAGCCGTACAACATCAACAGCCGGCTAGACTTCACAGAAGCCTTCGTCCGCAACTTCACCAGCACCTACAAGCGGGCTCCCAAGCCCAGACAGCTCTCCTTGTGTGAACAAGGCCCCGCCGAGTCCACTCGCGACTACCTCACGCGTTGGGCCGAGCTCCGCAACTCTTGCGAAGGGGTGCACGAGGTGCAAGCCATAGAATACTTCACTGCCGGGTACCGAGACGGCACACTCCTCAAGCACAAGCTTCTCTGCGACGAGCCGACTACCCTCGACGAGCTTCTGGACATAGCGGACAAGTACGCCACCGCTGACTCCTCAATGAAGACCGAGCTCCGGGTAGACGCGTCCGGGAAAGTACTCAACCTGGCGCCCAAGACGCCGGCTGGGGATTCCGGCCGACGCCCACACCAGAACGACCACAAGCGCAAAGGCCCCGTGACGCCCTCCACCACTCGGCAGGTGGCCACAGTCGAAGACGAGCAGCCCAAAGGGCGGCCCGCACCCAAGAAGCAGAGGGGCGGCAAGCCGGATTGGCAGCCGGCCTTCTCCTACAAGCAAACTCTCGACGCCCCATGCAAGTTCCACAGCGGCGCGAAGCCATCCAACCACACAACCCGGAAGTGCCACTGGCTCACCCGAATCTCCAAAGGCGAAGGGCTCGTGCCGCCGCCGCCTGTCGGTCCGCCGCCTCCGGCTCCGCAGCCACCGACCGCTCGGCCTGCAGTCGGAGCCGTGCACGATGAGTTCCCCAACGAGCATACCGCCTATGTCGTCTTTACAAGCCAGCCCGAAGACCGGCGTGGTAGACGCCGAGAGCACCAGGAGGTCAGCATGGTCGCTGCCAACCCTGCCGAGCACATGCACTGGTCAGAAAAACCTATCAGCTAGAGCCGGGCCGACCACCCAGAGGTGATGCCATCTCCCGGCTCTTATGCGTTGGTTCTGGATGCCACCCTTGCAACGGACAGACGTGCCGCCCGTTTCTCCCGCGTGCTGATAGACGGCGGGAGCAGCATCAACATCCTGTACCGTGACACCCTGGAGAAGCTGAACGTCAAGACGAAGCAACTCATGCCTACTCGGACTGTGTTCCATGGCATCGTACCCGGCCTGTCCTGCTCCCCCATTGGCAAGATCAAGATTGATGTACTCTTTGGGGACAAGGAGCATTTCCGCCGGGAGGCGATCTGGTTTGAAGTGGTGGACCTGGAGAGCCCCTACCATGCATTGCTTGGCCGACCTGCCTTGGCCAGGTTCATGGCTGTTCCCCACTATGCTTACCTCAAGATGAAGATGCCGAGCACCAAAGGCATCATTACCATAGCCGGCGATTACAAGAAATCTTTCGAGTGCGCAGCAGCCAGCAGCTGGCTGGCCGAGTCCCTTGTGATAGCCGAAGAAAAGAAGATGTTGGACCGAGTCGTGGCCATGGCCGGCAAACAGTCGGCCTTGTCCCCCGATCCGAAGGAGTATGATGCCCAAGGATCTTTCCAGCCGGCCAAGGAGACGAAGAAGATACCTCTTGACCCCGAGCACCCAGAGAGGTTTGCCGTCATCGGGGAAAACCTAAATAGCAAATAGGAAAGCGAGCTCGCCGATTTCCTCCGTGAGAATCGGGACATCTTTGCATAGTCCCCCAAGGACATGCCGGGTGTTCCGAAGGAATTCGCCGAGCACAAGCTACACATCCGAGAAGACGCAAAACCAGTCAAACAACCCCTCCGCCGACTGTCGGAGGATAAAAGGAGGATTGTAGGAGAAGAGATAGCCCGGCTTCTGGCAGCCGGCTTCATTATGGAAGTTTTCTTTCCAGAATGGCTCGCCAACCCGGTCCTCGTGCTAAAGAAGAACAACAAGTGGCGCATGTGCATAGACTACATGAGCCTCAACAAGGCCTGCCCCAAAGATCCCTTTGCCCTGCCAAGGATTGATCAAGTGATAGACTCCACGGCCAGATGCGAGGTGTTGAGTTTCTTGGATGTGTACTCAGGATACCACTAGATAAAGTTAGATCCGGCAGACCGCCTGAAGACCGCCTTGATCACGCCATTCGGAGCCTTCTGCTACCTGACTATGACATTCGGCTTGAGAAATGCCGGTGCCACTTTTCAGCGTTGCATGCAGAAGTGCCTCCTCAAGTAGCTCGGCAGAAATGCCCACGTCTACGTAGACGACATTGTGGTGAAGACGGAGAAGCGCGACACCTTGCTGGAAGACCTCAAGGAAACATTTGAGAACCTACGCCAGTTCCAAATCAAGCTCAACCCCGAGAAATGTGTGTTCGGAGTGCCAGCCGGCCAACTCCTAGGCTTCCTGTTTTCCGAACGCGGCATCGAATGCAACCCAGTAAAGATCAAGGCCATTGAGAGAATGGCGATTCCCACCAAACTTCGAGACGTCTAGAAGTTCATCGGATGCTTGGCCTCCCTGAACCGCTTCATCAACCGGCTCGGAGAGAAAGCTCTCCCCCTCTACCGCCTCATGAAGAAGACCACTCACTTCGAGTGGAATGACCAAACCGACCAAGCTTTTCACGAGCTGAAGAAGATGCTGGCCACGCCGCCTGTCCTGGCAGCGCCGACTGAGAAAGAGCCCATGCTCCTCTACATTGCCGCAACCAGCCAGGTGGTCAGCACCGTCATCGTAGTCCAACGCCCAGAAGAGGGCCGAGCCCAGTCGGTCCAGAGGCCGGTGTACTATTTGAGCAAGGTGCTGTCTACCTTGAAGCAGAACTACCCGCACTACCAGAAGATGTGCTACGGCGTGTACTTCGCCGCCAAGAAGCTGAAGCCCTACTTCCAAGAGCATCCCATCACAGTCGTATGCACCGCCTCGCTGACCGAGATCATAGGCAGCCGGGATGCATCCGGCCGGGTGGTGAAATGGGCCATCGAGCTGGCCCCTTACACGATCTTCTACCAGCCTCGCACCGCCATCAAGTCCCAAGCATTGTCCGACTTCCTCGTCGACTGGGCCGACACCCAGTACCTGCCGCCAGCTCCCGACTCCACTCATTGGCGCATGCACTTCGATGGGTCCAAGATGCGCACCGGCTTGGGAGCCGGCGTCATCCTCACCTCTCCCAAAGGCGAAAAGCTCAGATACACGCTACAAATTCACTTTGCCGCCTCCAACAACATGGCCGAGTACGAGGCGCTCATACACGGGCTCCGGCTTGCCAAAGAGCTCGGCATTCGCCGGATCCTATGTTATGGCGACTCGGACTTGGTGGTCCAGCAATCATCCGACGACTGTGATGCCAAGGACGCAAATATGGCAAGCTACTGCTTCCTCGTTCAGTAGATCAGTGGGTATTTTGAAGGATGCGAGTTCCTCCACGTATCGCGAGCCGACAACGAGCCAGCTGATGCCCTGGCTCGAATAGGCTCGACTCGGCAAGCAATACCAACCGGTGTCTCTCTACAATGCCTCCTCAAGCCGTCTATCAAGCCGTCTCCAGAGTCCGATTCCATCTTCGTGCCGCCTGACCCCGATACTGCCGGGACCAGCTCGAAGAACCACGAGGGTGACCCGGGGACTTCGATAGTCGGCCAAGGGATATCAGCAGGCGGCTCAGGGACTTCCATAGTTACGCCCGACCCGGGGACTGCCACACCCGGCTCGGGGACTGTGGTAGTCGGCCCGGAGACTGCACCAACATAGCAGGCGGCGGCCGACTCCAGCATTTCACCACCCAGCCCGCCCGCCCTGGTCGTAGTAGCCATGTTGGCAATAGAAGAAGTCGCAGCTCCATCATGGGCTCATTCCATCCTCAACTTCCTAATAAACCAAGATCTGCCGGCTGACAAAACAGAGGCAAGACAAGTCCAACACCGAGCCGGAGCATACACTATCGTCAACAGAGAGCTCGTCAAGCGCAGTGTCACTGGAGTCCTCCAGCGATGCGTC
Source organism: Triticum urartu (assembly GCF_003073215.2). Classification (NCBI taxonomy): domain Eukaryota; kingdom Viridiplantae; phylum Streptophyta; class Magnoliopsida; order Poales; family Poaceae; genus Triticum; species Triticum urartu. The sequence goes on along the minus strand of NC_053027.1, from coordinate 142,499,217 downwards.
GAGCAAGAGAAGGGCATTGCAATCCTCAGAGACATCCACCAAGGAGAATACGACCACCATGCGGCCTCAAGATCACGCGTCACCAAAGCTTTCCGCCATGGTTTCTTTTGGCCGACTGCTTTGGATGACGCCAAGGAGTTAGTTAAACATTGCAAAGGGTGCCAACTCTTCAGCTCCAAGCAACACATGCCGGCTTCAGCACTCAAGACCATTCCCCTCACTTGGCCCTTCGCCGTTTGGGGACTGGACATGGTGGGCCCATTCAAGACGGCGCGCGGCGGCATGACACATCTGCTTGTCGCTGTAGACAAATTCACCAAATGGATTGAGGCAAAGCCGATCAAGAAGCTGAATGGGTCGACTGCCGTGACATTTATCACAGAAATTTATCACAGAAATAACAACTCGGTACGGCGTGCCACACAGCATCATCACCGACAATGGCACGAATTTCGCCAAGGGAGCCTTGGCACGTTTCTGCGCGACGCAAGGCATCCGGTTGGACTTGGCGTTCGTTGCCCACCCGCAGTCAAACGGCTAGGTCGAGCGAGCCAAAGGCCTCATCCTTTCCGGCATCAAACCCCGACTGGTCGTACCACTTGAGCGTTCGGCCGGCTGTTGGCTCGATGAGCTGCCGACCGTCCTTTGGAGTCTGCGCACTACCCCAAACAAGTCAACCGGCTTCACTCCTTTCTTCCTCATGTATGGTGCCGAGGCGGTCATCCCAACTGACATCGAGTTCGACTCGCCTCGGATAACCATGTACACGGAGGCGGAGGCCAAGGAAGCACGAGAAGACGGCGTCGACCTGCTGGAAGAAGGTCGGCTGTTAGCCCTCAGCCGGTCCGCCATCTATCAGCAGGGCCTGCGCCGCTACCACAGGCGGAAGGTCAAGCCAAGATCCTTCCAAGAGGGCGATCTTGTGCTCCGGCTGATCCAGCGAACAGCCGGCCAGCACAAGCTCTCGGCCCCTTGGGAGGGCCCCTTCGTCATCAGCAGAGCTTTAGGCAACGACTCCTACTACCTGATCGACGCGCAGAAGCCGAAGGCACGAAAGAGAGACGACTCCGGCAAGGAGTCGGAACGACCATGGAACGCCAACCTCTTTCGAAGATTTTATAGTTGAAATGCAGTATGTATCACGCTAACTTTTGTACTAAGTACGAGACAATAGGCCCCCTGAGGAGAGCTCGGGGACTGCCATCTTTTATCTATGAATGAAGAATATCATGCTTATGACCTTGTCATCACATTTACATTTTTTGTCCGGCACTGGGTTCGACTAGTCGGCCCGGGGACTGGCCGCCTAGAGTTATATTAAAAGTCCTACCCACGGCCAGACAAGTACTGTGCCGGCACCCAAGCCTTCTCTTGCCAAAAGTCGCAGTTCAAAGAACCGGCTGTCCGGCTGGCAAGAGTTAAAGGCAGGAAAGGACGCCCACACGAAAAACGGCTAGGGACTAACGGACTAATATAACAAAAGCCGGTTTTTTCCCAGCACCGACCGACTACCAGAGTAGCCGGCCGGCCGGCTTCCATTCACCTCGCTTCAATCTAAGAAAGCTCGAGTACTTGCCTTCCCAAAAGGGGAAGGCGGCAAAGGAAACAGCCTAAGGATAAAAAGCATACATGAATGGAAACCAAACACACACACAATCATATTTACACAAAAGACCTTCAAAAGGCCAGCATTCAACATAGTTCGAATACACCCCTAGTGGGTGGAACTGCGCAAGTTTAATAAAAATTGTTCAAAGGATAACAAGCAGGAAAAACAAGGACGGCAGATTAAGCCAGGGGAGCGACTGGCGAGTCGGGCAGGTCGGTGGAGACGGCAGTGCCGGATGGAGGAGTGGCCGGCTGACGAACCTCGGCATGATCACCGCCTCCTGCAGAGGGCGCTCTAGCACGCGCCTCGTTGCTGGAAGCACGGTCAGGCTGAGGCTGGCTGACCGCTTCACCGGCCGGCTCAACGTCTTCGCCTTCCTCTCCTTCGTTGTCTTCGCCTTCATCGCTGGAGGCGATCTCCTCTGCCGAGTCCTCACCCGCTGCCGGGTCCAGCCCGAACCACTCCTTCGGCTGGGCAACGCCATCGTCACTAATTTCAGGAGCGAAGACGCTGATGTCAGTGCACTCGGCGATCGTCGAAGCGCGCTGAGCGATAGCCGACCGCACCTCCTCCATCTCCTCGTCGGCCTCCAGCCACCAGGTGCGCAGCTGGTCCAGGTTCAGCCCTGGATACCAGGCCCGGACGAACTCCAGCGCCCGCCCAGCTCCAAGCCGGGCTGCCGATGCCTTCCAGGCCTTGAAGCGGCCAACCGCAACCTCCAGCCAGTCGGCAGTCCGACTCGGGGTGCGGGGAATCGTCTCGCCTGGCCAGAGGGCGGCCAACACCTACACCCCGGCGCGCTGGAGGCGGCGGAGCATATGGTGAGCCGGCTGCAGCCGGGCTTAGACCGCCAAGAGTTGCTCCTCAAGCATCCGGCTCGCGTCCGGCACGATTTCAGCCCCCGCCTGCCAGCGCGCCTCGCGATGGGCCTCGATGGTTTGGGTGGCGAAGACGGAGTAGCCGGGAAAGTAGTCTGCACAAAGAACAAAAAGCAGCGCAAGTCAGAACACAAATCAAGGATCAAGTAGCAAGCAAGGAGTGAAGAAGGCGGCTTACCATCGATCAGATCCTCGATACGACCGAAGCCCTCACTCAGCGCCTGCTTCGCCTCAGCCCAGCCCGCCGCTTCGGTCTCAAACTCGGCCTTCAGGGCGTCCTCGCTGTCCTGCGCCTTCTTCAGGGCCGCCTTGTGGCTCTCCTCCTGGTCGGCCAACTTCTTGGCCAGGTGGTCACGCTCCAGGACCAAGGCGTTGTACTCAGCTTCCTTGGCGCGAAGGGCGGCCTGAGCCCCGCTGAGCTGCCCCCTCAAGTCGGCATTGGCTCCTGCAGTCAGCCCGAATCAATAAGGAAGAAGTCGTCGAGAAAGATCCGACCCGGCTGCTCAGCAGTTGACCCGAATCTCGGGGACTACACCCAGTGGGTGCGCTGACGCGCCCCCAGAGGAGATGAATGAAACCAAGCACGCACTCCGGCTGCTGGTCAGGTCTTCGGTTCTCCGGCCCAACTCTTGAGCCTGGGAGTTGAAGGCAGCAGCGCGGAGGTTATGATACTCCTGGAAGATCAGACAGGAGGCGAGAATAAGACAGTTGTCAGGACCTAGTAAGTTCCAAGCCGCCTGCGCAGCAGCCGACTCGGAACTCGGGGACTACACCCAGTGGGTGCGCTGACGCGCCCCCATGAAAGAAATCAAAAAGAGCAAAACAACCAAGGCCAGAATACTCACCCGGATGACGGCCCGCGTCACGAGGAACTCTTGGGTGTATCGCTGCAGCGAGGCGGCCTGGGCTTGAAGCCGGTTCCGGACCTCTTGGGCCGCCGCGTTCAGCTCGCGTCCCCCCGCTGGGAGTCCACTCGGACGTGCTGGCGCTGGCCGCCTCCAGGGCCTCCGCCGTCTGGCTGGCGCCCGCAGCTCGGTGCGGCTCGGGTGCGGAGGTGCCTCCCCCTGCGCGCCGGCTCAATGCCGGCTGCACCTCGAGGCCGGCCCCTGCCTCCGGCTCGCCCCCGTCCAGCTGCTCCGGCGCCATGGCTGATTGGCCGCTTTGGCCCGCTCTAGTCGGCGCCGCCTGCGGCGCCTCCTCCACGAAAATCGCATGGTCCTCCCTCCTCTCCATCACTGGCGGGTCTTGGTCGACCTCCTCCGACGGGGGCACGGGGATGTCGGGGGCCACGGCACGGAGGGGAACGACGAGTAGCGGAGGCTGTTTGTGCGAGGCCTCCGCCTCCGTCTCCGCGGCTTCCGCCTCTGCCCGGGCCTTGGCCGCCGCGTCGGCCTGCTCCTTCGCCGCCTGGGCGTTCCGCTCCGTGGCCTCCCTAAGGTCGGCACGGGGATCCACGCGGCGGGAGCCTGAAGACCCTCCAGTCGGCCCGACTACGGAGCCGCCAGGACCCCGCTCAAGGGAAAGTGGTGCCCTGTCTGGCGAGCAAAGAAAGGTTTAGAAGATCTTCAATCGAAAAGAAAAACAAAAAATATATATACACAAGACGTTCGACGACTTACGCCGAGATCGCCTGCGGCTGTTTCACCGCCTTGTGGAAGTGGGCCGCCTTCACGGCCGCCTCATCCCGCTTGGTCGCCACCATAGAAGCCTTGGATTTCTTCGGCCGGCTGCCGAAGAAGGTCGACGCGGCCCGGCGCTTCTGCGCGCCGCCACGGGTAGCCGGCGCGACAGACGGGCTCGTGCCTTGATGATCAAGCGCCGGCTGGCGGTGCGGGGCGGCTTCGACCTCGTCATCGTCCGGCCAGTCCTCGAAGCCGGCCCCGAGCCCCACGCCTCCGGCCTCGTCGCCTTCCCCCATGATGGCGTCTTCCATGGCGGCCGCTCCCAAGTCCGGATCGTCGGCGTCTTCCACCGTGCGGTCCAGGAGGAGTTGGCGCTCTACCCCTGCGGCCTTGGCTGTCGGCGGAAGAAGAGGGTTCTCCTAAAGGCAAACCAACTGATCAAAGGTCGGCTATCATGAGGCCGGCTACAAAAAGGAAGAAAATAAGAAAAACTTACGGCAGGTGGAGGGTTGGCGCGAGAATAAGGCTCCTTGCCGTATCGCCAGTCCTCGGCGAGCTTGCAGTTGGAGATGTAGTTCACCATGTAAGACACCTCTGCATGAGGCATCTCCCTGGTGCTCGGCCGGCATGGGTCGAAGCGGCCGCTCATCTGGCAAATCATGTGAGGCCGGCCTTGGAGCGGAAGTACCCGGCGCTCCACGAAGGCGGCCACCAAGTCGGCTCCAGTCAGGCCCTCCGACTGGATCATCACCCGCAGCCGGGAGACGGCTGCGTTCCCGGCCTGAGACAACAACCTGGCCCGGTAGCTCCACGAAGGTTGTCTCCCAGCCGGCGGGCCGGCTACGTATGCCGGCAGGTTGACGTAGTCGCATTGCGAGGCGACGTTCCTCACGTAAAAGTAGGACTTTTGCCAGAGCTTCACCGACTGGATCAGCGGGATGGGTGGGAACGGATTGTTCTCACTCGCCCGCCTCATGGCAATGAAGGCTCCGCAGGGGGCGGGCATGCCCGCGACGACGGTGTCGAGCTTGCTCTGGAAGAATTCGCCCCAGAGCTCGAGCGTGGGGAGAACCCCAAGAAAGCCCTCGCACAGGGTGATGAAAGCCGACAGCAGCATCACCGCGTTGGGCGTGAGGTGATGCAGCTGGAGGTGGTAGAATTCAAGGAAGGCTCGAAGGAATCCGCTCGCCGGTAGGCCGAAGCCGCGCAGGCAGTGCGAGCGGAGGATCACCCGCTCACCGTCCTCCGGTGCCGGCGAAATCTCCCTCGCCGGCGCATGACGAACCCGCACGAAGTTCTCGCCCGGCAGGCGCCGCGTCCGGCGGAGGAACTCGACGTGGTCCTCGTGGACGTTGGAGCCATCCCACGAGCTCGACAGCGCCATGGGAGCGACGCGGCGAGGAGCAAGACGATGCGACAGTGGAGACTTGCCCGACCCCGCTACGGCGGGACCGAGGGAGCCGAGAGGTCCGGCGGCGAAACGACGCGGCAATGGGTTGCTGCGGCGGCGGAGGAAAGAAGAAGGAAGGCGAGAAGGGGCGGAGCGAGAGAGAGCGTGCGAGCCTCTGCCGCTCCCCCTCCTCCCCCTACTTATAGACCCGCGCGGCAGAGACGAGGAGGTGTGGCGTGGGGGAACGTGGGGATCAACTGCGCCCACTCCCCGACGTCCCGCGATTACTGTGCCCTGATGGCGTAATAAAACCACCGCGGGAAGGCGAGCGGTCTGTGTGGGCCGCAGAAGATCCGCACTCGGGCCGAGGCCTGGGAGTGGCGGGCCCGGGCCTGCGGCGGCGTCCCGTCGCGCGCGTGCGTTGGCAGGATTTCCTTGCCACATGGCCCGTGTGAAGGCGCGCGGTCAGTTCGCAGGCCGACCCGCGTTCCTGCCTACGAGGAATGGGGCTTCCCGAAGGCGGCGCGCACAAGCAAAGCTGGCCCCTCAGGATAGGAAGCTGACCAAGCTTCTCGTCCCTTTGTCAGCCTCGAAGCTCGATCAGCTTCGGGGACTACTGTCAGAGTAAGTGACCACGGTTAGCCTAGCCGGCTCCCCCTGGACCCTCTGAAAAAATTATGAGCCGATCCGGCCCTCAAGAATCCAAGACGTGGGGCTGCCTTCCCCTTGCCGGCTGTCTCCCAGGCCGGCTATCGGAAGGCGACCCGACTTTAGCCCTCATGAAGAAAGCCGCGGGAGGGCCGGCTCCGAGAAGCCGGCTGCGAGAAGGCCGACTCCAAGAAGCCGGCTCCCACAAAGCGGTCAAGACCATACCCTCGAAGTCTGCATCCACATAACGGCAATGTGACGGGGCGTGGCTACAGTAAAGCCTGCCACCCCCGAATCCCGGAGCACGCCTGGCATAGTGCGCCGTACGGGTGACCATGACCCGTCCGGCGCGGCACTGTTGCCACGTTGACCCTGATGTCATCCATGACAGGCTGCCAGGGCTTGCCACCTCCCTCGAGGGAGACGCCCCATTAAGGAGATAAGACGCGGTGAGGCTACAGCGATCACCCGCCGGACGGCGGCACTGTAGCCACGCCCACCTCGGCGAAGCCCTCGTCACCAGGATTGAGCAACAGTAACCAGCCACCGACAAGGCCCTGGACGGTGGGGCCTGCCTGTCGACCAAGGAGCCAGCAGCCGGCGGGACCCACCAGCCGGCGGGCCCCAGCAGCCGGCGTAGAAGCTGGCGAGTGTAGACACGGACGGTTGGGCCCCACGCCCAGCCGGATTACCATTGTACCCCGGGGGGTAGGCCTATATAAACCCCCCGGGACACCCATGCAAAGGATGGATCCAAGCTAGTTCTAGACACCACATAGAGAGGGGAGGAGGGCTAGCCGTGCTCTACTTCTTCTCCTCACAAAACAGCTCAAGGAGCATCATGTAGCTACTTGTTCATCTAGCGATATGCGGAGACCCCGCAGAGCAGCAGTAGGGGTGTTATCTCCACGGAGAGCCACGAAGCTGGGTAAGATTCGCCGGCATGCATGTCTTCGCCTCATCCCGCTTCTAGGCACTGGCGACGTCTTACTGGCTCCCACAATGATAAGCCACCCGTTGGCATATGTCGCACCTACCACCCGACAGATAATGTGCACCTCCATGGCCACTCGTGTGCGACTATGCTAACGAGGGTGTGCTACTTCGTGGTCGTGTGTGCGACCATGCAGACGAGTGTGCAACTCTACGGCGGCGCATGAGCTACTACCCCGACGAGTGTGTGCAGCTTGGCGGTCGTGCGTGAGCTACTACATCGATGAGAGTGTGTAGCTTCGTGGTCTTGTGTGTGAAACTATGCCACCACGCGTGTGCAACTCCCACCGTCGTGCTTGAGCTACTATGTCGATGAAAGTGTTTGACCGATGCGGCTAGAAGCTATGTCGGTATTTCCCCAAAGAGGAAGGGATGATGCAGCACAACTAAGGTAGGTATTTCCCTCATTTATGAAACCAAGGTATCAATCCAATAGGAGGACCAAGCCAGGCTATGTAAACGGTACCTGCACACAAAGAACTGAAAGTGCTAGTTATCTACTAGAGGGGGGTGAATAGGCGATTTTATGAAAGTCTTCAAACCAGAAGGTCTTTGAAGACAAACAGTTGAAATGAACCTATATGATATGCAGCGGAAGATGAAATACACTAGACAAGCCATAGCCAGTAAGCAGTATAGTGAAAGTACGAAGACAAATAGCAGCTTGGTAGTGTGGATCAGAATGGAAGACATTATGAAGCCAAACAGTTAATAGTCTTCACACAGTGAAGTCAAACAGATCAGGCAGGCAAGTAATGACTTCATGAAGACGAATTGAAATGTACAATAAGTAGGGGATAGAACCAGTTGCTTGGTTAAGACAAGGATTTGGTAGACCAGTCTAGTTGCTGTGACAACTGTACTTCTGGTTAGGGATGCTGAGATTGAACTTAGAAGACCGTGTCTTCACCTTATTCCCCTTGAGCTAAGGACACCTAGTCCTCGCCCAATCACTCTGGTAAGTATTCGAGGTAGACTTCCAAACCTTCACAGACACCATTCACTAGCGATCCAGAATGACTCTTGAATCCTCAGAACGTGACGCCTAACCGGCTGGAGGATGCACAGTCCTCAAGTGTAACAAGTCTTCAGGTCACGAGATAGAAATACTTCAGTAATGCCTAACACACTTTGGCTCTGGGTGTTTTGGGCTATGTCCTTGCAAGGATCTCTCTCTCAAAGACTTCGGAGGTGGGTTGCTCTCAAACGACAAATGTCGTGCACTTACTCTGAGCAGCCACCAAATTATGGTGTAGGGGGTGGGCTATTTATAGCCTAGAGGCAACCCAACATGATATGTATGAAAGGACCCTAGGTCACTAAGGAACCGACACACGTGTCCAACGGGCGGATTTCAAACACACGCGGAACCTTGGCTTGGGCTACAAGCAAAGCTGACTCATCCAACTCTGGATAAGATTTGCTCTCATTGTCTTTGCTCGAAGACATGGGATTTTGGCTGAGCATCACTTTAGTCATCTGAATTTGTTCACTTGGACCCCACTTAACAGTAAGGTGGTTCCTATAACTCAAGAAAGAAGAAAATGAAACTACAAAAGAAACTATGTCTTCGCACTCCATAGTCTTCAAGTGAGTGTCTTCACTCATTATCTTCATCGTGAATGTCTTCACGAAACACCATTGTCTTCAATGTCTTCATACATTTTTAGGGGTCATCTCTGATAGGTAAACCGAATCAATGAGGGACTATTACCTGTCTTATCCTGCAATTCTCATGAACACATTAGTCCCTCAACCATGTTTATCGACAATACTCCAAAACCAACTAGGGGTGGCACTAGATGCACTTACAATCTCCCCCTTTTGGTGATTGATGACAAACTGGTTGAAGTTTTCAACGGGGATACAAGTATGTGAAAGTTAAAGTACATGCATTGTCTTCATAGGTTGAAAAAGGCTCCCCCTGAATATGTGCATAGAAATGTTTTGCTTGTGACTGCAAATGCACATCGCAAGGTTTACTTTGTGGAGATCATTTTCAACACATGAAGACAATTCATCATGCATACATAAGAGTAATGAAGATAATAAATGCATAATGAGAAATTGTCATCTGCAGAATGACTTCATGCGGAATTTATCATCGCATCATAAGGTAGCAGCAAAAGTGGCAGATGACCATCAAGTTTAAGTGTTACAACTCAAAAAGCCAAATAGTTCAAGAACGAGAGTTGTAAAAACTTAGGCAATAATAAGCACCCGACCCATATGGACCCGCTTGAAGACTATCAACTCATATGCTTCCCCCCCTTTGTTGGTAAGGACCAAAAAGGTTTGAAGATATATAGTGTCTAGTCGCTCTCAGGTGGTGAAGATGTTGGAGCAGCTGGGTCGATATTGGTGTTGGGCGGTGCAAACGGGTCTGGTGCAGAATCGTGATGCAGTGAAGCCATCGCAGGTGAAGTGGCGTCGTCCTCTTCCTCTATGACTTGAGCAACCACCGTGGGAGCCAAAGATGAATAGTCTGAATCTTCAATAGAGGGAGTTGGATGCCAACGTGCCGATTGTGGAGGCCTAGAGTCAAACTTGAATCGTTCTGTGAAGCCATCTTCGTGAAGATCGTCTTCAGAATATAGCATTGTGAGGTTCTTCTAGGACCGCCGACAGGCTTCATGTGCAACAAATGAATTCTTGGTAGCCAGATTGCGAATGTGATTGACGTCAATGAGCAGACTGTGCATCTATTGCTTCAGCTAATCGTGATGCCTATCCTGCTTCTAGTGAAGTGATACAAGAAGCTCTCTATCATCTAAGACATGAGCACGCTTCTTAGGCGTTTGAGCTATAGTGCTAGCAGTCGCATCAGTGTTTGCACGATGCGGCAGATGTAGTTGGCCAGCAAGAGGACTATCAGGAGCAGGAGGATTGGGCACATGAACTCTTTCAATTGGCTGTGTGAAGCTTTGAAATGCAGCATTGTCTTCATGAACTGGCTCCTTAGCAGGCACAGGGTATATGGCTTCATGTGACATATCGACTTCAGGAAAGAATACAACATGATTGCGTGCTGAAGGTTGATAGTTAATTGTAGGGTGAAGCTTTATCAAGCGCATGACCAATGGTACATAGAATTTGAGGCCAACCACATCATTTCCAGAAGCAACCAGCTAACGGATGAAGAAATCTTGAGTGTTGAACCTGATGCCATTGATGATGTAGAAGACCAATGTCTTCATGACGCCTTCAAGCTTCACGTCAGGAGAATATCCCTTGATAGTCTAGAGAGTACGCCTCAGAATATGTTATATGGTGCGGGGCAGGTACTCGAGGTCTTTAACAAAGAACTCCTTGGGATATTCAGCATCCATAGGCAATGGCTTCATCATACTGAGCATCTGACTCATATTGGGCTCAGGCTTCTGAAAAATACTCTACAGTTCATTTTCATATAGCTGACAACTTGGTTCAAATAGATCACCAAGACTGGGTAGGGAAGTTAGCTCGATGATATCCTGAGCTTTGGCTTCATGATGGACATCTCCTGTCATCCACTCAAAGATCCATGTCTTCGGATCCCTGTTGTAGCCTTGATATGTCAATTTCGCATTATGTTTACCTACTATTATTTACAATGTTTTTACGCATAATAATGCTTTGGAGTAATTCTAATGCCTTTTCTCTCATAATATGCAAGGTTCACACAAAGAGGGAGAATTCCGGTAGCTGGAAATCTAGACCTGGAAAAGCTACATCAGGCCACCTATTCTGCATAAGTCCAAATGGGTTGAAACTTCATGAGGAATTTTTATGGAATAAATAAGAAATACTAGAGCAAATAACTACAAGAGGGGGGCCACCTGGTGAGCAAAAGACACCAGGGCTCAGGATATCATCAACATCATCATAGATTTGAGCGCCCTGGTGGGTTGTGCTCAGCCCAGCCCATCTCCGGTGCCCCGCTTCTGGTATATAATTCATTTTGACCTAGAAAAAAAAATAAGGAGAGGACTTTTAGGATGGAGCGTCACCGTCTTGAGGCGGAACTTGGGCAGGAGCACTTTTTCCCTCTAGTGGGAACTTCCCTCCCGGAGGGGGAAATCATTGTCATCATCATCACCAACAACTCTCCCATCTTGGGGAGGGCAATATCCATCAACATCTTCACCAGCACCATCTCCTCTCAAATCCTAGTTCATCCCTTATGTTCAATCTTGGTACCGTAACTATAGATTGGTGCTTGTGGGTGACTAGTAGTGTTGATTACATCTTGTAGTTGATTACTATGTGGTATATTTGGTGGAAGATTATATGTTTAGATCCAATATTCTATTTAATACCCATCTCATCCTGAGCATGATTGTTATTGTGAGTACTCACTTTTGTTCTTGAGGTCACGGGAGAAATATTGTTGCAAGTAATCATGTGAACTTGATATGTGTTTGATATTTTAATAGTATGTATGTTGTGATTCCCTTAGTGGTGCATGTGAACGTCGACTACATGACACTTCACCATATTTGGGCCTAAGGGAATGCATTGTGGTGTAGTTATTAGATGATGGGTTGCGAGAGTGACAGAACCTTAAACCCTAGTTTATGTGCTATTCCATCACGGACCGGTTGGATCCAAAAGTTTAATGCTATGGTTAGAATTTATTCTTAATACTTTTTGAAGGAAATATTCCATAGAGGCAACAATAAAGTTGTTATTTAAATTTCCTTATATCATGATAAATGTTTATTATTCGTGCTAGAATTGTATTAACCAGAAACTTAGTACATGTGTGAATACATAGAAAAAACTGAGTGTCCCTAGTATGCCTCTACTTGACTATCTCATTAATCAAAGATGGTTACATTTCTTGACCATAGAAATGTGTTGTCATTTGATGAACGGGATCACATAATTAGAGAATGATGTGATGCACAAGACCCATCTATTAGCTTAGCATAAGGATCGTTAAGTTTTATTGCTATTGCTTTCTTCATGACTTATACATATTCCTCTGACTATGAGAATATGCAACTCCCGAATACCGGAGGAACACCTTGTGTGCTATCAAACATCACAACGTAACCGGGTGATTATAAAGATGCTCTATAGGTGTCTCGGTGTTTGTTGGGTTGGCATAGATCAAGATTAGGATTTGTCACTCCGAGTATCGAAGAGGTATCTCTGAGCCCTCTCGGTAATGCACATCACTATAAGCCTTGCAAGCATTGTGACTAATGAGTTAGTTGCGGGATGATGCATTATGGAACGAGTAAATAGACTTGTCGATAACAAGATTGAACTAGTTATGATGATACCGACGGTCGAATCTCGGGCAACTAACTTACCGATGACAAAGGGAATGACATATGTTGTTATTACGGTTTGACTGATAAAGATCTTTGTAGAATATGTAGGAACCAATATGAGCATCCAGGTTCCGCTATTGGTTGTTGACCGGAGATATGTCTCGGTCATGTCTACATAGTTCTTGAACCCATAGGGTCCGCATGCTTAACATTCAATGACGATTTGTATTATGAGTTATGTGTTTTGGTGACTGAAGATTGTTCGGAGTCCCGAATGAGATCACAGACATGACGAGGAGTCTCAAAATGGTCGAGAGGTAAAGATTGATATATTGGAAGATGGTATTCGGACACCGGAATGGTTTTGAGTGGTTCAGATATTTTTCCGGAGTACCGAGGGGTTACCGGGCCCCTCGGGGGAAGTCATGGGCCTCATGGGCCACGGGAGAGAGAGGGGACAGCTCACAAGGGGTGGCCGCACCCCCCCATGTGAGTCTGAATTTGACTAGGGGAGGGGGCGGCGCCCCCTTTCTCTCTCCTACTCCCTCTCCATTCCCCCTTTCCCACTGTCACAGCCTGATTTTTGGCCCTTCCTTTTTCTTTTGATTTTCTGTGGGTTTTGCTTGAATTTTCTTTTTCCGTGGCTATGTGGTCTGGAAACTGAAGAAGATGACCTCTTCTTTCTTTCCAGAGTGGCTTCTCCTCCCCAAACCCTTCCCAAAATCTTGCCCTTTCAATCTTGGACCAAACCCAATATTCTACTTCTAGGGAATATTCCTTTTTCTATTAAAGGACTAATCCTTTTACCCTAGGTTGTGAAGCAACCTATATTTCCATCACTCCTAAAATTCCCAAATAATTCTCATAAATTGTTTGGGTCATATATTCCTCAAATATGGCAAAACTTTTCATTGCCATGTTCAAAAATATTCCACCAATAATTCCTTTCCTATTCTGTCCTGAATGGCAGTTTGTGAAGAAAGTGCCATTTACCTTTGCCCAATTGACCCCAAACTTTTTGGACACCTTTTCATGTCCAAATAGTTGCCTTATGCCAAAATGCAACTTAATTTGCCTAGCAAATATTCCTGAGCAATTTTTCAAATTTCCTATCTAAGGGAATTGGTTGTGGAGGAAGTGCTAGCTAGGTTAACCTAATTGAGTTGAAAGTTTGCATGGTCCTTCATAGAATCAAATCAAAGCTCTCCTCAAGATTTGAGCTCATGCAATGCATCCATGTGAGGTGAGCATCAAATCTTTATTTCTGTCGAAATTTTCAGCTAGTGAAGCAAGTATATTTTATATTGCTCCATTATGGCTGAAAATTTTCCTAGGCCTTATCCTACCAATTTAACCTATCTCCACAAAATTTGGGCTCAATTTTTCCAGCCATTTTCTTTCAGGATTTTTCCTAAGTTTCTGTCCAGAGAGGTGCTGTATGAAGAAAGTACCATTTTGGCTTGGCCAAATGGCATGAAATTTTTATGGCACTCTCATATTCCCAAATCATCCTGCCATGACTCATTTTCAGCTCAAGTGGCTTCTTCGTGTGAGTGCACCTTCTTATTTCCCAAATCTGGTCAGTATGGCACTTTCTACAGCAAGTGCTACCTAAACTCCTCCTCTTGAGCTTAAACCATGCCATATTAGTCACCTTAGTGAGTGATCAACCCCAGACAAAGCTCAGCCGTGAATGCCAAGCATGTGAGTCACAGCAAACAACAAACACCTTGTCGTGTGACTCAAACACTTCAAGCCATATTCACCAATTAATCCCCTGTGCTCGTTTCTTTCCCTCTTGGCTTTCTCCTTGCTGTGACCTATCGTGCAGGCATGGTCGGCTGACCCGGGTGCAACCTCTTGCGCTAGCTCGCGCGGTGACCACCGCCCTGGCATGCCATGGACGCGAGCTGAGCGTCGTTTGCTTCGGGTCCCTCCTCCTCTCGTCATATTCACGCGCGTGATCGTGTCTGAGGGAGTCTTGGAATAAGGGGTCCTCGGGCATCCGGCTTGTTGGCCATGGGCCGGACTGATGCGTTGTGAAGATACGAAGACCGAAGACTGTACCCATGTCCGGATAGCACTCACCTTGGTATGGAAGGCAAGCTTGGCGACGGAATATGTAGATTCCCTTCTTTGTAACCGTCCTTGTGTAACCCTAGATCCTCCCGGTGTCAATATAAACCGGAGGACTTAGTCCGGAGTGGACATACTCATTACCGTAGTCATACAGGCTAGACTTCTAGGGTTTAGCCATTACGATCTCATGGTAGATCAACTCTTGTAATACTCATATTCGTCAAGATCAATCAAGCAGGAAGTAGGGTATTACCTCCATAGAGAGGGCTGAACCTAGGTAAAACATCGTGTCCCCTATCTCCTGTTACCATCGACCTTAGACGCATAGTTTGGGACCCCCTACCCAAGATCCGCCAGTTTTGACACCGACATTGGTGCTTTCATTGAGAATTCCTCTGTGCTGTGGCTAAAAGGTTTTGATGGCCCCTTCAATCATCGATAACGACGCTGTCCAAGGAGAAACTTTCCTCCTAGGACAAATCTTCTTGTTCGGCGCTTCGCACTGCGGGCCAACTCGTTTGGCTATATGGAGCAGATCGAAAGCTACGACCCTGGACATCAGGTCAGATTCGGAAGCTTGAACTATGTTGGGGACATCCATGGGAACTTGATCTTTGCCGGATTCAAGACCGCAGTAGCCACTCCTGGTCACCCCAATGATCATGACCTAAATCTGTCATCAGGCCGCGTCTAGGAGATTGCTCTTGTAACCGCTCTGGCCTTAGATCCGGAGCAAGCTGCACCATCCAAGGATGGGAGGATCAACCCCACTACGAAGGCCACAGATTCCACGGCTTGGAGCCGCACATAGACTTAACCTCTCACGACGTCTTTGTCACCGGAACTCCGGACTCGTCCCCGGCCGTAAGTTCCAAACCACGCGAGCCTATGGACGTCGAACTTGATCGTTTATCGATCTTCTAATTCAGCGCCGTAGACATCTTCTAGCACTCGTCTTTGGGCGATGTGCTAAACTCATTAAAAAAACCTGTCCTTGGCAGAGGACTCACAGCCAAACTGTATCTGGTTTGAGCTAGGGGCTGATGGTCCAAGGATAGTCGGCGCAGACGTGCGACAGGAGGTCCAAAATAAACTTTTTCTAGACCGCACTCTTTTTAGAGCCTGTAACATGCATTTTTCCTCCGCCTTCGACCCAGGGCATCTCAAATAGCCGGGGTTGTGGCCTTTATATATATCAAGTAATCATTGGCATATCGCTCAGGTCCCAGTAAACATTATCCAAATTAATCATCCGCATCTTTCCGAAAATGAATACGCCTCCTATGGTTGTTTACAGATATACCCCGGCTTAACTTGCCAGGGGCGCGGTAGGGGAACAAATGAGTTGCCAACAAAGTCCGAACATCTTTTACAGTGTACTTCGGCGGCGCGAGTTTGGCCTTATATGCATCATCTCCGAATCATGTCTTGGGTCAATAGTTGGGTTGTCCATCTCCAGTGCTTGCTATCCTACGTTCCGCTCTATCGGCTAGGGGACAACTATTGTGATTGTGCTTCCGGTTCACCTGGTTTAGCACCTCAGTAGAGAAAGCCAAAAACTGACTGTCATGATGCGACGAGAGCTGGTCAACCACTCGATGACTTATCAGAATCTTTAGCGATTCCTCCGTGTCACACGAAGGAACTCTTTCCGGTCAAATATGTAAATGCATCGTATGAATAAGCCGCATACATACCAGGGGCAATGTCATAGACCCACCATAAAACTCCTATGGCTAAGTGAAAGTGTTAACGCCCTATAGTATGCTTGCCTGGTTCGCTGCATTGACACCTCCTTCATTGACCAAGACGTTGGGTCAAGAGTGATCAAATTCTTTTCCGAACGGCCCCGTACTTCCCACGAGGGGCCTGAAGCCAACAACTAGAAAACTCTCAGATTATATTAAAACAGACGCACAGGAGGAACACAAGCTTTCGAGCAAAATATAAAAATAGATTAACTATAAAATTGTCTTTTACAATTTTCATACACCTCACTCGAACATTATGTCTTTCGAGCACTGACCGTCTATCAAGCGGGCGGCCACTAGGACGTCTTCAAAATAATGCTTCGGTTCGTAACAATCCTTGCCCTTGGGTGGACACTTCACCGCAACATCGATGGCCTTCATCTTCCCCTAGAATGTCTTGACTCGGGCAAAGGCCATCCATGCACCCTCGATGCACACCGACCGCTTCACAGCGTCGATACGTGGCACCGCATCAACAAGCCGCTGCACCAAGACAAAGTAACTATTCGGAAGAGGCTCAGTTGGCCACAACCGGATTATGATGTTCTTCATGGCGGCGCCGGATATCCTATGAAGCTCGGCCCATTGGGACATCTGTTCATTCAGCAACAGAGGGCGCTTCGACGCGCCTAATTGTGACCAGAAAAACTTCTCCGTTGTGATGCGGAGCATCCCAAGATCATCCCCATGGATGCACCTACACCTCCAATGACACAACTTGGACCAATGACACGAGCCCAAGCCAAAGCTATCGAAGATAAGGTGAACTCACTCCTCTCCGAACTTCCACTTTCTATGCATGAGACATGGCTACTACCTAAGTCCGAGGTGTTGTGCATGATTAGGCACCAAGAGGGACCTCCCGAAGATGCGGAGAACCAACGGAAGGAGCCAAGAGCATCTCCCAGGCCCCGGACATCCGGCCAAGTCCCCGGACGTCCGACCCCTGGAGCGTCTTCCACTACAGCAGCCCAGCCGCAGAAGGCTACAGGTCCCGGACCTCCGGCCCCGGCATCCCGGACATCCGGCCTCTCCCGAGCCCCCGGACATCCGGCCACCGGCCCGGAAAACCCGCCCCTCCGAAGCCGAGAGAAACAAATGCCACCGCTCCAGCCTGGACATCCGCCCCCCCAGCCCGGACATCCGGCGTCGCCTGAAAGCCCGGACATCTGGCCCGACCAGCCCGGACATCCGGCCTCCCCTGTCTGCGCACAGTGAAGGGCCGAGGCCCATGTATCCCTTCTCCCCCTAGCCTATATATACTCCACCCCATACAACTTTCTAGGGTTAGCAAAGTATTAGCTCATATTTTGTGTGAGAGCTTTGCTCATCCACTTGGTTACCTTCTCCTCAGAGATTCGAGTCTCCACTGGACAAGATCCCCCAAGCGGATTCAAGACCCCTCTTTAGGGAAGAACATCAAGACCTCCTCATGGAGAAGAACCGGTTACCCTTTTGTATCGTCCCTAGTTGATCGTGGATCGTTTATCTTACTTTATGTACTCGAGGATCTAGCCCATGTGTGACTTGTTCTTGTTAGTTTGAGTGTTCCTCTCGTGTTTTCCCTTGTGATTTCCCTTGTTCCCCTCTTTGTGTTCCTCGTGTCCTTCGCGGGATCCGCTCCTTTCGTGAAAGATCGAGCGATTAGGGTTCTACCCTACATCATCTTGGTATCTAGAGTCACGTTGATCACGATTTCGGAGCCTCCCTGTTGTGTTTCTAGCCTTGTTTTGTTGTTTTTCATCCTAATTCGAAAAATCCCCACCAAAAATAGCCCCAATTTTTTTGATTTGTTGGCGTGTTGAGATTTTGTTGGTTTGGATCCATGGATTTGCTTTGTTTTGAGTGGGTCTAGCTTTCCATCCTTTTTCTCCCAACTTCCATCCACAAATTCCTCTGAATTTCGCCCTGATTTAACCTCTCCTTGCGGTGTTCATCCTGTTCGTCCCCGGATCCAGAGCCCGGACATCCGGCCCGTCCAGCCCGGGCATCCGTCCCCCGGACATCCGGCCTTCCACCCGGACATCCGACCCCTGGCAGCAACATCTCCATCCACCGCCCCGTTTTCCGCCCAATTTCCATCAAATTTTGTTCCGGTGCCCACCATATACCAACCACTTCTGCATACCTCCACCACTTCCGCATATCCCAACCATTTTTGGACCGTTTCGCTCTCCGACACATTTGCTACTTCGAGGTTTGAGAATTTGAGTTGCGGTACCGTATCCTTTTGTGTTTCGGCTATCTTGGTACGGTTTGACATCGACATCACTGCCGCTCATCTTCGGCACGGATGTGTCCTACATCGTCATCAACAACGACCACCTCGACTACACCTTGGTATTCGTGCCACCATTTTGACACCATACCGGAAGCAAGACCGGTAACCTCATCTTGGTATTGGACATATCACTCTTGCCATTACATTGATAGCCATCATAGCCTTACTCCTTTGCGTTGCTTACCCATCGAGACTAGCCATTGAGTATTGCCGGCAACAAGACTTGTGCACATCAGTGATCATACTTCCCGTAGCATACATACATCATTGTTGCATATATTGGTATCATCTCTTTTGTCACAAAGTTGTCATCGCATACTCATTTGCTATCTTGGTTCGTCAAGCATTGCATGAGAAAAGAGCTCAAACATCAAAGTGCCAAACAAGCTTTTAAGCAAAGAGAAAAGATAAGCAAAGAGCTTTTAAGCAAGAACCATAACATCTTACAACATTAAGATTGTCATACTCGATCACCTTGGATCATATCATAGCAACACCTTGCATACAAAATATTTGGGATAGAAGTCGTTGCATCTTTGCTAAGTAGGTTGTGCACAAGTTCTTGTATCCGCCTATTGTGCAATCGTGCTAGCGTCTCTCTAGTGTTGTGCAACAAGAGCATTTTTGTGGATTCCACATTTTGGCTCACCCGTGGTTGCACAACCCCACTTATCTTTTTGCGCGCGTGTTTCCGTGAACCTTATATGCTTGGTCTACTTGTTACATTGCATCTTGCGAATCTTTTCCAACATTATTGAAGCTCACTTACAATTGCATCAAATTTTTGTGCCACCATCCTAACCAAGCTCCACCAAAAGCTTTTACTTGTGTAGGTGTGAGAAACCGACAAGAACTAGTACCAATTGTGCTATTTCCTTGTCCTACATTGGAGTGATCCTCGATCCACTTTCAACTTCGGTCAAGGTACATTTGGTATTCGTTCTTCTCTTTATACCACTCACATTTGTTTTGGAATGATGGATAGGCCAATTAATTCTACCAACCCACTCTTCATGGAGCAAGACGATAACATGAACTCTTTCGTTACCAAGAGTCACCTCTTTGGTGCACAACGTGCTTTGCATCAATAGCAACAAGCTATGAGTGAAAGCATCGACAACCTTACCGCCGACTTGCGACTTTCCGAGCAGTGTACAAGGGACTACTTCAACCACAAGCTCGACGATCACAAGCAAGAGAATGACGCAAGGATGGACGAAATTCGTGCTTTGTTGGTCAACCGCTCGTCTTCCACTTCAAGAAGGAGCCGTTCAAGCCGCCACTCCGACTTCACCGTCTCCGGCTCAAGTACACCAACATCGAACACTCTTCGCCGGGCCGCGCGCACCGATCGTCAAGCAAGCCTCAATCCGCTACCCGACACCGACTCTCAAGAGCGCCGACAACGTCAAACTCAAGAGGCCTTTGCGCTAGCATGAGAACGGCAATGACAACGCCAACATGAAGAGGAAGAGTGAGCGCGTCTACACCAAAATGATCAAGATGCCGAGGCACAACGTCAAGAACAACAACTCCGTGATGCTCAAGCACTTGCGGCGCAACAAGCTCTACGCGATTCGAGTCGAGCCGTTGCCGACCGACGCCGACAAGCCCGTGAACAAGAGGAAGCACTTCACGAAGAAATTCAAGAACGAAGATTTCAAGCTCGCGTGCATCGTCAAGTTCCTCCTCGAGCTCGACAAGCTCCTCCACAAGCTCGCCAAGAACAACAAGTCAATCTAGAGCATGAAGACAATGGAGATCCTCCATGACAAGAAAAACATGACGATAACAACCCTCCGCGCCAAGAGCACCACGAGTTGCACAATCATCAACAACATGGGCGTCATCATACCCAAACCCAACACAATGAAGAGCAACATTATGGCAAACTCAAGTTCACCATGCCCAAGTTCCACGGAAGCGATGACCCCGAAGAGTACCTTTATGGGCATTGAAGGTTGACAAGATCTTCCGTTTGCACAATTATGAAGAAGAGAAGAAGATCGCGATGGCATCCCTTGAGTTCCAAGAATATGTCCTCATTTGGTGGGAACAAATCATAGAGCTCCGAGAGGCAAGAGGTGAACCACCCATCACTACTTGGGCGCAAATGAAGGATGTCATGAGAGCACGCTTCGTACATACCTACTACAACCGAGACCTCTTCAAGAAACTCCAACAACTCAAGCAAGGAACAAAGAGCGTTGAAGAATACTACAAGGATATGGAGATTGCAATGATAAGAGCCAATGTCACGGAAGATGATGAGAAAACAATGGCACGTTTCTTGAATGGACTCAATCATCCCATCAAGAAGATCGCCGACTTCCAACCATACTCAAATCTCATAGAGCTAGTGCACCAAGCTACCAAAGCGGAACGCCAAGTGCAAGATGATTTCAAGTACGACAAGTTCTCATCCAAGTCCTATGGGTTCTCCAACAACCAAGCTTCAACGACTCCAACACCAACTACAAAGCCTTCTTCTACCAACATCGACAAGTCGACTTCCAAGAAAGCTTCGTCAACTACAAGCCATCCTACTACGAGCAACTTCAAGCCGAGAGCTTTTCATCATCATCAACCCCAACCGATGAGACCGTCAAGACGAGTTCCTTCAAGTGTTTCACTTGCGGAGGCCGAGGCCAAAAGTCCTACGAGTGCACCAACAAAGAACCATCATCTTCAACGACGATGGCACTTATGACTCCATGAGAGAAGGTGAAATGGAAGCCCTCGATCAAGTCGCCATGCACCGCCAAGTGAACAATGAAGAAGAACAAGTCTTTTGCGATGAAGACTCAAGTCCCGCACTTGTTGTCTCCAAAGTCTTGACACTTCAACATCACCAAGAAGAAGACCAACGATGCCACATATTCCACACCAAGGCCGGCATCAATGGATGATCCGTCAAGGTCATCATCGATGGAGGAAGTTGTCATAATCTCTCAAGTGAAGAACTTTGCTCCAAGCTCCAATTGCCCAAGACGAAGCATCCACATCCATACATAGTGCAATGGCTTAGTGACTTCGGCACCATCCAAGTCGAGCACCGAGTACAAGTCTCCTTCAAAATCGGCGCCTACGAAGACACCTTGGAGTGAGACGTTGTTCCTATGACCGTTTTTCATCTTCTCCTTGGATGGCCATGGCAATTCGATAGAGGAGTCGTCCACAACAGCCGAACGAACCACTACATCTTCAAGATGAAGGGCAAGGAGTACGTCCTCCGTCCAATGTCGCCAAGTCAAGTGATCACCGACAAACAAGCCACCCATCGTGGAGATCATAGTCAGAGAGCGAGCCATCAAAAAGAGAGTGAGCGCCACAAGCCAAAATCGAGTGCCTCCACGATGAGCGAAAACAAAAACCTAGTTCTATTTGCCACCAAACGTGAGATAAGAGAAGTGTGTGAGAAGCCATCTCGTGTCCTACACTACGTCCTCATGTGCAAGGACAATGCATCACAATCTAACACTTCTCACACTCTTCCTCTAGTGTTGTCTTCTCTTTTGCGGGAATTTCAAGATGTTTTCCTCGATGAGCTACCTCCGGGTCTACCTCCTCTACGAGGCATTGAGCACCGAATCGACCTCATCCCTGGAGCACCTCTTACGAACAAAGCTCCATACCGTGTTAACCCCGATGAACCAAAAGAAATACAAAGGCAAGTAAAGCATCTCATAGACCATGGACATGTGCGTGAAAGTTTGAGCCCTTGTGCTGTTCCGGTCATTCTTGTGCCAAAACGTGATGGTAGTTTTCGCATGTGCTCCAATTGTAGACCTATCAATGCTATCACCGTTCGCTATAGGTATCCCATTGCACGCCTAGATGATATGCTTGATGAGCTTAGCGGTGCACTACTAGGGAAAACCCTAGCAGTAGCGCTGGTTTTGTACTCACTAGTAGTGCGGGTAGGCGCGCTACTAATAAGGCGCTACAGCTATTGCTTAGCAGTAACGTGTGCCCACACGCGCTACTGCTAGGACAAATAGCTGCAGCGTTTGTTTACTCCCACGCTACTGCTAATGTAACTACTGGCAGCGTGTTTTCTCTGAATCGCTACTAGTATTCTTTTTTAGTGTATTTATGCGCCATCGTACAAATATTGGTACAATACCAGTTATGAGGTTTACATCATTATGTCCATAACAGTGTGTCAAATGAAGGTGGATTAGGTTCAAGTGGAGGCAATATGTGGTGCATGTCAAAAGTATACTACTAATCCAAACTTGATCAGTTTGGACTAGTAGTACTTTCGATGTGCACCACATGTTGCCTCCACTTGAATCTAATCCGACAGCACAAGCTATTTAATCATCATCATAGTCATTACCACCAACAGTATTTATTTAATCACCACTAACACTAGCTAATAATAATCATCATAGTCATTACGACCAACACTAGCTATTTTATCATCATAGTAATAGTGTAGCACATCATCATCCTCAAACTCATTTCTATCTAGCTAATCACTCATGCTGCTCTCTCCTAGGTAAAATAACATAAAACATGTGTAGCTCTCCTCCTTGATCAAGTTGGAGCATGCAGATGAACCTGTCTCCTAATCATCGGTAGCGCATCTGTTTGCTGCCCCCCTAGTACTTCTCTGCGCTTCTCCATCACATATTTGGTCCAGTCTTGCACTATTAAGCATCTGTCGCTAATCTTGAATGCACTAAAGTAATCTGTAGGATATCTTTGCCATAAGCTAATAATACTCATGGTACCTTTAGTCTTGATCCCATAAGGTACAACATTCATCGAGAGTCCCTGTTGAAGAACATCATATGGTAACATACTTAGCAATGAAGTTTAGCTTCAAAATAATGTATGGAAAAGATGCACTGAGGACAAATAATAAAAATCTTACCATCCTTCCTAAATAGATGTGACTGTAGTTCATTACGAACACTATTGGTCGCACGTTTTCAGTACTAACATTTCTAAATGCAGGAAAAAATTTTGTCTTGACAGTATCAAGATCCTCAAGCCATGAAACATAATGACTTAGCTCCTCACAGTTTAGTTCAGCCTCGGGACAGTAGTAGGTCCTGTCTACCAAGCGCTGGACATGTTTGCTTGCACCAAAATAAGCTGACAATACAAATTAGTTGTCAACTATTTTTGAATAAACAATATCAAAGACATAAATATGGTTGAGAAACTTACATAATGGTATAACTGGAGGTGTCTGCACATCCACCCAGATGTCGGTATTACCTTCAATATCATCTTCCGGACGAATATCAAAGGTGATAATCATATCAGGCTCAAATTCATAAGTCTTGCGTAGTGCTCGCCATGTTTTGCATCCAAAATAGGTGTAGTCGTCTGAATTGTATAATTTTGCATCGAAATATAACCATGCTCAGTCTTCAAGTAAACTTTCTTTTCCTCCATAGTACGACTGAAACCTATCTTATCCAATACAAAAACTCTTGCATGGAAGGGGATATGCTAGTAGAATAGTAACAAAAGACTTTTCATGCTTAATGTCATGCTTAAATTATAAGTTGAAGCAAATGTCATGCTTAATTATGAAAAAAGACTTGTCGTTGTGACTTACTGTATCCACTTCGAATTTCTCGTCCAACTTGATGCTGAAGCGCCTATCATCATCTAGGAAGATTCCATCGCACAGGCCGCGCTCGTCTTCACAGTATTTGCAAATACCGAAATCCTTTTCGTCGTCAGACATTTCCTATGTTCATAGTTAAAACATTAATTGAAAATCAATCGAAGACAACTACCAGGATAATCAACACACAAATCCAGGGCACTCGATATTTTCTACATCTTCTGGCACAAGTCATGCCAAAATTCACGGAAAAATCCGGCACGACCTTTGCTAAAATAGGACATATCGAGCGCCTGAAATTTGTCGGAACGGAAATGAATCAACACTCTGGCAAAACATAGGCCACTCGGAGGTGTAACCTGCAAACATGACCGACCACTTGGGCAAACACATATCCTATTTCAGCAACACAAGATATACATTTCAAAATATCTTATAGGACTCAAATTAGCATGCATTCAATAAGCAAAAGTAAATCATCTCAAGCATCCATACATCGTCGAATATTATCACTAATACATCCCGAATAGTGTCATACATATAACATCACTAATACAACTAAAACCCTAGCACACGACGGGTATCGGCGTGGGCGGTGGACACCCACATAGAAGGAACCATCACGGGATCATCCTCCTTACTGACATGGTGACGCACCACCTCCGCGGGGTCCTCGAGCCTCTGGACCGTCACTGGCCCACGTGACCACCACCAAAGAAGGTTCGGGTCAATGACAGGCTGGCTCCTCACCATCCTGCGCCCCCCGGTAGGTAGCGCCTCCCAGTACCACCCCGGCGGAGCCCAGTCCCGGACATGGCCCATCTGGTCAAGCAGGTGTCGTCCTCTGCCGACTCGACGACGAGGATGCGGGATAGGCATCGTCCACGTCGATGCGGGAAAAATTTCTTTAACTAAAAAAATAGCAAGAAGTTCTTATTAACTAGTTCTATTAATTCAACTAGTTCTTATTAAAAATAAACTTACTATAAATAAAAATAAACCAGTACCTAATTAGTACCTAGTTCTTACTAACTAATTAGTACCTAGGAACTACTGCCCTAATTACCATCTAATTTGATGAAGCTAGCAGTGGAAAGTGGTAGCGGATATTCCAATTATCCAACTATAAAGTGAAATAAGTGGTCAAATTTTACTCGTTTTATGATTCATCTTAGAAATTTGATTCATTTCCACCCTTACATGAACCCAAACTCATTTGAGCCGCATCCGCATCCGATTCGTTTCCACCCTTACATGAACCCTAACTAATTTGATGCAACTAAAATATAAAGAAACCCTAGGCAGAGGTAGGGGAGAGGGAGGAGCAGGCGTGCTCACCTCGGGTGCCTGGGATGAGGGAGGGGCAGGCGGCGTCGAGGTTGGGGTCGGGGCTCGGGCGCGCGGCGGATGGCGGCGTCGAGGTCGGGGTCGGGGATGGCGTTGAGGTCGGGGGCGGGGGCGGCGTTGAATCTGGGGTCGGGGGCGGCGTAGAGGGTGTGCGGAGAGCGCGCGGCGGCCGACGGGCGACAGCGGCGGTGAGGGAGTCCTGGATTAGGGGGTGTTCGGATAGCCGGACTATACCTTCAGCCGGACTCCTGGACTATGAAGATACAAGATTGAAGACTTTGTCCCGTGTCCGGATGGGACTTTCCCTGGCGTGGAAGGCAAGCTTGGCGATGCGATATTCAAGATCTCCTACCATTATAACCGACTCTGTGTAACCCTAACCCTATCCGGTGTCTATATAAACCGGAGGGTTGTAGTCCGTAGGGGAGAATCAACTCCATACACAACAATCATACCATAGGCTAGCTTATAGGGTTTAGCCTCCTTGATCTCGTGGTAGATCTACTCTTGTACTACCCATATCATCAATATTAATCAAGCAGGAGTAGGGTTTTACCTCCATCGAGAGGGCCCGAACCTGGGTAAAACAAAGTGTCCCCTGTCTCCTGTTACCATCCGGCCTAGACGCACAGTTCGGGACCCCCTACCCGAGATCTGCCGGTTTTGACACCGACATTGGTGCTTTCATTGAGAGTTCCTCTGTGTCGTCGCCTTTAGGCCCGATGGCCCCTTCGATGTTCAACAACGATGCGGTCCAGGGTGAGACTTTTCTCCCCGGACAGATCTTCGTCTTCGGCGGCTTCGCACCGCGGGCCAATTCGCTTGGCCACCTTGAGCAGATCGAAAGCTACGCCCCTGGCCATCAGGTCAGATTTGGAAGCCTAAATTACACGGCTGACATCCGCGGAGACTTGATCTTCGACGGATTCGAGCCACAGCCAAGCGTGCCGCACTGTCTCGATGGGCATGATAAAGCTCTGCCGCCGAACAGCGCCTTGGAGGCCGAACACGCATTGGTTCCGACCATTGATTTGAACCCACTACGCCAATCGAGGATGAGCAGTTGGACGTCACCTCAGGGGCTGTGATCCCAAAAGCGATCGAGCCGAACGCTAGCCCCGCACTCTGCACAGCCCGTGACTCCAAGGGCCCGGACTCCATCCCGGACTCCGAAACCCCCGCGCCCCTACCAATCGAATTCAATTGGGCGCTGATGATGGAGTTCACCGCCATAGACATCTTTCAGCACTCGCCCTTCGGTGACATCCTGAATTCTCTAAAGTCTCTCTTGTTGTCAGGAGAGCCCTGGCCGGACTACGATCAGCAAGGATGGGATGCGAACGATGAAGAAATCCAAAACCCACCCACCACCCACTTTATAGCCACTGTCGAGGATCTAACCGACATGCCTGACTTCGGCTCCGAAGACATCGACAACATGGATGATGATGGAGGAGATATCGACGAACCAACGCCCATAGGGCATTGGACAGCCACCTCATCTCACGATGTGTACATGGTGGACACCCCTAAGGGAAGCGACAACGAGGAAAAAGGGGACGGGACGAGAGATCGACCCCCCGAAAAGCAATCAAGGCGTCGGCGCAAACGCCGGCCCAAGCCCCGCCTCGACAAAAACCCAGCCATAGAGCAGGACGAGCCAGTAGACGACGAGCAGGACTTAGAGCAACCGTCCGAATAGGGCAACACAGATAGAGAAACCGAACATCCCTCCCCCGGCGAAAACAGCATTTCGGATGACCTCATGCCAAATAAACCTATGGAGCAGAAAAATCTCCATGAGAGGCTCGTTGCAACTGCACGCAGCCTAAAAAAGCAGAAACGGAAGCTAAAAATAGCGGAAGATGTGCTCCGAATCAGATGGAGAAAGGTAATCAATGCCACAGATAAGTACAGCGACAGTCGCCGCACTAAAAGCTATCCGAAAAGAAAGCTACTGCCTGAATTCGACGAAGAGGCCTCAGAACCCTCGCATTCAAAAAACGAAAAAGCCGCACGGTCGGATAGACGGCCCCATAAAGAGACAAGCGGCGCCGCACCTAAATCGGCATGCGACCCTCTTAAGGATTCGCATCATGGCCCAGTCAGGTCCATTTATGGGCCAAGAAAGCAAGCTCTCGTAAGCAACGCTATGAAGCCATCATCAGAGTCCGGCATACCCAAATACAGGGGTGCCGCACACCCCCTATGTTTCACCGATGAGGTCCTGGACTACGAATTCCCAGAGGGATTCAAACCCGTAAACATAGAGGCATACGATGGTACAACAGACCCTGGAGTCTGGATCGAGGATTATATCCTCCACATACACATGGCTAGAGGAGATGATCTCCATGCCATAAAATATCTACCCCTCAAGCTTAAAGGGCCAGCCCGGCATTGGCTTAAAAGCCTTCCCGAAAACTCAATTGGTAGCTGGGAAGAGCTCGCGGATGCTTTCCGAGCAAACTTTCAAGGGACCTATGTCCGCCCTCCGGATGCAGACGATCTTAGTCACATAACTCAACAACCCGGAGAATCAGCTCGGCAGTTCTGGAATAGATTCCTCACTAAAAAGAATCAGATAGTCGACTGTCCGGACGCCGAAGCCTTAGCAGCTTTCAGACATAACGTCCAAGACGAATGGCTCGCCAGACACCTCGGCCAAGAAAAGCCAAGAACAATGGCCGCACTAACAAGCCTCATGACCCGCTTTTGTGCAGGAGAGGACAGCTGGTTGGCAAGGTGCGGCCCCAGCGACCCAAGTACATCCGAAACCAGGGATGGAAACGGAAGACCGCGACACAACAAGGACCGTCGCCGGACTAAGGACAAATGTCCAAAGAGCACGGCAGTCAATGCCGGATTCAAAGGCTCACGCCAAAATCAGGAAAAATCGCCCCCCAGGATAACAGGGACGATCCATCCAACTTAAATAAAATCCTGGACAGGATATGTCAGATACACAGCACTCTCGGGAAGCCTGCTAACCATACCCACACAGACTGTTGGGTCTTCAAACAATCCGGCAGACTCAATGCCGAACGCAAGGGGCTCGACACACCAAGCGAAGACGAGGACGAACCCCAACAGCAGAGCACCAGGAAACAAAAGAACTTCCCACAAGAAGTAAAAACAGTGAACTCACTTCACATAACAAAACGTGCGGTGCCCGTAAAGGTATGCACCACACGACCCATCCCCAAAGGATCCTGCCACTAGTTGTCAAAACCGATCACCTTCGATCAGCTAGATTACTCTAGGAATATCAAGAATGTAGGATGGACTGCCTTGATACTCGATCCAACAATTGGCAGACTCAAGTTTTCAAATGTCCTTATGGACGGCGGCAGCGGACTAAACCTGATATATCAGGATATAATACAGCACATGGGGATAAACCCAGCAAGAATCCGCCGCAGCAAAACCTTCTTTCAAGGGGTAATACCTGGTCCGGACACCCATTGTACGGGTTTTCTCCGGCTCACAGTCACATTCGGCTCTGCCGATAACCTCCGTCGCGAAAAGCTGACCTTCCACATCGTCCCGTTCTCAAGTCGCTATCAAGCACTACTGGGACGTGAAGCTTTCGCTCGATTTAACGCAATACCACATTATGCATCTCTTACGCTTAAGATGCCCGGTCCACGAGGCATCATCTCTTTGATGGGGAAGCACTATAGTGCGCCTCCCCAAGCGGAGGACAGTGCGGCCGCTTTAACAAGCCCCACAGCAAAATGGCCTCACCGGCCAAAAAACTTCAAAATAGGTCATTTAAAGACCACGAACGCGGATAGACGAGTTCGGTGCAGAATCATCATTGATGCAGGCCTAGAAGCCATATACCCCCGCACAAGGGGCTCCACGCATATACAATAAGAGACAATAAAGCTCAAAATTCCATATCTTACTTTATACTTTGCTTATTTTAAATTTCTTTCCTTTTTCTGCCCGACCCGTTTTCAACTCAGTTCCTCTCTTTTACAGATGAACGTCGTGCAGCGCCCGTCCAGGATACGGCACAACGGAGGCACAGGCACAGACGTGCAATGAACGTCGTGCGGCGCCCGTCCAGGATACGGCACAACGGAGGCACAGGCGCAGACGTGCAGTAGGGACCCGTCCTAAAGGATTCTTTTTAGATTAAGACCCTGCGTAAACCCTTTTTACTATCTCTTGTTGCTACACATCCACTGGTTTTTCTTTCTAATATAACCAAGGAGGAGGCTGGCGTCTTGGCATGTGGCCACGTCAGAATTTTTGCACGTACCTGGACACTAGGGGCTTTTTCAATAAAGAGTGTTGTTTGGCCCGCACTCATAAAGACCGAACACCTTAGGGAGTGTTCGGCGTCGCGAGTTTTGGCATTATATGCATCAGCTCCGAATCATGTCTTTGGTCAAATGTTGGGTTGCCCGGCTCCTGAGTTTGGCTACCTTATGTTCCACTTTATCGTCTAAGGTAGCACCAGGAGAACTACTGTGATTGTGCCGCCGGATCGGCCAGGGCGAGCACCTCAGTAGAGAAAGCCGAAAACTGACTGTCATGATGTAGTGTGAGACTGGTCAGCCACTCGATGACCGATCGGAATCTATCGGATTCCTCCGCTTTGACGAAGGACCGCTTCCCGGTCAGGCACATACGCGCCCGAATTCGGACGAGCGCAGTTGCCACCAAGGAGCTACCTAAAGAGTCTCATTTTCAAACTCCTATGGCTAAGTGAAAGTGCTAAAGCATTATAGTACGGTTGCCTGGCCCGCTACACTATCACCTCCTTTGTAGGACCAAGACGGTGGGTTAAGTGTGAGAATGCGTCTTCTGCGAGCACCCCCGCACTATGTGCGTGGGGGCTAAAGCCAACGACTGCCATCTTTCAGATTCTATACATATATATATATATATTAAAACGGCCGATTAGAAGGTGTTTACAATACTTGGAGGCACAAGTATAAAATAAGCCACTACAGTTTATCAAAATATTACTTCATAATTACATATGCTATCTTAACATAGCATCTTTCGGGCACTGCGTCTCTATTACACGAGCGCCTTCAAGAACTTCTTGAAAATAGTGCTCCGAAGGTACTCGGCTTTGGTCCGAATCTCGGGACGCAACAACAGTGGCCTCCATCTCTGCCCAGTATGTCTTAACACGGGCAAGAGCCATCCGTGCGCCCTCTATGCATGCTGACCTCTTAATTGCATTTATACGCGGCACCGCGTCAAGGAATTGCTGCACCAAGCTGAAATAGCTCTCCGGCTCCGATCTCCCCGGCCACAGATGATCCATGACGTACTTCATGGCGAGTCCGGACAACCTATTCAGTTCGGCCCATTGAGCCAAACGATCATCCACTGCCAATGGCCGCTATGGATTATGAAACTGCCACCAGAAAAGCTTTTCCACTTCGCAATCTTTCTGATCTCGAAAGTGTTCGGTCGCATCAGCGGCACTTGTTGCCAAGTCCAAATAGGTGTCCTTCAAACTCCACATCCGGTCCAACGGAGCAAACTTCGGATCACAAAACTTCCTCCGCAGCATAAAGGGCTTTCCAGTCGTAATCTGTTCGGCCTGACGTAGCTCCTCTTTCGTAGCTCTCATCGCAGAGCGAGCGTCCCTGGCATCGGCAACGGCCTTTTCTAAATCCGTCTGTTTTGCCTGGTCTTCTTTTTCAAGAAGTTTGCAACGGTCGGTAGCGCTTCTTAACTCTTCGGCCATCTCGGCCATCTCCTCTTTGCTTTGGCAATGAGCAGCCTGTTCGGCTCTCAGCTCTTCAAGGGCCTCCTTGGCAGCCGCATCGCTTTTTCTGGCTTGCTCCTTCGCTCGGGCAAGTTTTGCCCTAAGATTCTCCACGGCGGCCGCACCATCTGCGTCAAGCACACACATTGTAAGACACTAGCATAAAGCTCCTCTTACCTGGCACCGCCCGAAGAATTC